>NC_073692.1:8104346-8198547 GCF_029784155.1 Uranotaenia lowii | reverse complement strand
TCACAAAGTGGCAGCAGATGTTGCGATGCGGAAACACAAGTGGCCAAGTTAAGAGTCAGATGATTATTTATTCATTAGTACGGGTTTTCGCCGGGTGGCTGGCTGGATGGATGGCGAAAAGGCACTTAAATTATGCGATGTTATTGTTTCCTAGTTATGGGGTTTGATTGTAGAATCCTTTCTGTTTTTGAGTTTAATCACTTGGAATATCTTGATGGGTGATAATTTCAAGAAAAATACAACTTTTACTAATGATTTAATTTCAAAACTGAAAGAGAACTTACAAGTTTGAATTTTTCTCGAATTTCATAATGTATTGAACTTCAAAAAAAAAAAAAAAATTCGAAAAAACATCAATAGAAAATATGGAAGACTTATTTTGAAATAAAAATCTATTTACAACCCGAAGCATTTTCTGTTGAGCCATAACACGTGTTTTGATATTGAATTTTGACTCTTGATTCTTGACTCCTAGTCCTAGATTTCCCATTTTCTATTCTTGACTCTCGATACTCGTGATACATTCTCGAGCTTCGACTCTTGATTCTCAACTCTGATCTCTTGACTCTCGACTTCCGACATTTAACTCTCGACTCTCGATTTTTGACTTGTGACTCTCAACTTTTGTCTCTTGACTTTTGACTCTCGACTTCCAACTCTCGGCTTTCAAATCACGTATTTTAAATTACACAACTCCACTCTCGTTTTCAAAATTCAACTTTAATCTTCGTCTGTCAAACCGCGAATCTTGTCTATCGATTTTTGACTCTTTACTACCGATTCCCGAATTTTGGATTGTCGACTTTCGACTCTCGAATATTGGTTATGGAATCTCAATTTTCGATTCTCAACTTTTGATTTCCAACTTTCGACTCTTGGCGCTGGACTATCGAATCTTGGTTCTCGACTCTCGGCTCTCGAATTTCAACTTCGACTCTCGATTCTTGACTCTAGTTTTCCAACTTTCGACTTTTGACTCTTGATTTTCGACCCTCGAAATTCGATTCGATATTGTCTGACTGTCGACTTTCAGCTCTCCATTCTTAAATCTCAACTCTCGATTTTCGATTCTCGACTCAAAACTCTCGACTCTTGACATTCAGCTCTGGTTTCAAGACGTTTGACTGAAGATTGTCAACTTTGAACGCAGGACAACCTTTTCTCTACTCTAACTACCGATTCTCAATTCTCGGCTCTCGAGTCTCACGTCTCAACTTTCGACTCTGAACTCTTGTCTATCGACTGAAAAACTTTTGACTATCGATTTTCGGCTCTCGATGCTTGACTTTCAACGATATATATACGGCTATCAATATTCGACTTTTGATACTCAACTCTCGTTTTTAGACTTCCAACTCTTGACTCTTAACTTTCGACATTGGATCTGAATTCATGATTTTCGACTATTGATTGTTTAATTAACTTTCGATTCCCGATTTTAATTTCCACTCCATATTCTCAAGTCATACCTTGTGACGCCCTTAGCCTGACTATCGATTCTTAACCAAAATTGCCGAACAGTTGGATATTTAAAAAAAATGAACTTCAAATTATTTGGAGTTTTTATGGAACTTTTGTTATGAATTGAAATTTCGAAGTTGAGGTGATTTGAATTATATCTAATTATAACTTTA
Source organism: Uranotaenia lowii (assembly GCF_029784155.1). Taxonomy (NCBI): domain Eukaryota; kingdom Metazoa; phylum Arthropoda; class Insecta; order Diptera; family Culicidae; genus Uranotaenia; species Uranotaenia lowii. The sequence continues at coordinate 8,196,913 of NC_073692.1, read as the reverse complement.
TTTCGTTGAACGAAGGAGAGCAAAATTTTTGGAATTCCTATCTAAAGGATAATAAATTTGTTGATTCTTATTTCAGAGAAATCAATTTCAATTTTCAGCTTCCTAAAATTGGTCGAAAGCTCCCACAGCTTCTTGGAATTAAAACCGAAAAAGATATCATCCAGCAAAACAAAGTCTCGGGGGGCTCTTCTGAGACTTCCCAAGAAATGCGTTGAATTCACGTTTTCTTCCCAAAATGCGTACAATTTGGCAAATTTTTCATTCACCTCGGTATCTCCGCAATGCATTTGGGTCTCCGGAGCCACTTTCTCAGAAATAGAAATTTCCAAAACGTGACCTTGTCACCCGAAATCGTCGTCATAAAGCCCCTGTCAGTGACACCGTTCTTTCGTTATCCAAAAACTGGACGCTTACCAACAACATCAGCATCATCATCAGCTTCTTGCTCATCTCAAGAACGAAAGTAGAAAACGAACGCCATTCCATCACACGCCAAGGAATGTGTCATCACGTTCGTCCTGAGTTCTCCGCAAAATTTGGCCATCCATCACGGTGTGCTTGCTGTTCTCTTTTTTTTTTGTAACCCAACGGCAGGGGAAAGCAAGAATCTTCAGAAAAAGATACAACTGTACGAGTCCTACGAGCAAAAAATAACTCAACTTCCTGACTTCCGAGCGAGACGAAAGCGAGCGAAACACTGCGCCAGCTGTTGTCTGAATTACAGCATCGGTTGAAAAATTTGACTCGTTTCGATCGTTTTTTCTCTTTAGTTTTTTTTATAATTTTAATGAAACTTTTTACACTTTTCAGCATCAAACTTTTTAAAATTCTTTAATAAATTTGACCACAAATAATTTTCCACCTGATAATCTTTTCTGAAAATCATATCCAAAAATTCAGGACCCATCCTGCTACCAAGATTATCACAAAGTCAAAAAGAAGGTGAAGGGGGGGCCAAACACGGATAAGCAATGTTGTTTGTCCTCAACGAAACGAGTCAACCTTTGATGAATATTTTGCCATGAATAAGTAAAAATGTTGTCATCCGTCCCAGGAATGGATGAGCCCCTTGTCGGAAGAGCAGCATCATTGGAGCCTCGACGGATGAATGTATGGTTTGGTGAGGTTTCGTAGTAGGATTTTCCTTTTTTGTTCGTAGGCCCCCCAAAACCGGTGGGAATTTCAGGGAAGATAATCAAAGAGCCCACCAACAACAAAAAAATATACTGATCTTCGATGATCCATCACGGCTGGGAAAAGATAATTTTTGCTTTCCTGCCTTGATATGGTCCTCGGTACAATCCCATCTCACGTATGAAGTGTACCGGAGGTCTTCCAATTAGCATTTCGAGTTGTTCCGTTTTTTTTTTTTCGTTTTGTTCATTTTGTTTGCCTCAACGTGTTCACTTAACAGATTACTCAGGATTAAGTTTTGTTCTTTTTCCCCGGGTCGAAAATTGAATCATTTATTAAGCCTGACAGCAGGCAAATTGTGAAGCTCCAAGGATGGATGTCGAATGGGAACCAGTCAGGAAATGCGCCTACGTGTTGATGCTTGAACCTGTATCCCCGAAGGGATTGAACTTAATCCATCGGCTACGGATGAAATGAATCCAGCGAGGAATAAAATGTTGAAACACAACACACGGGAATCAATCGCAACTTCGAAAAGTTTATACGCATAAAAAATTGAGTATTTGATTTCGAAAATACAAATTAAGTGACCTTTAACATGTGTTAAACCTTCAAACCTATAATCTAATCTCTCAACTCAACTCTAATAACTCAGTAGTTAACTCTCAACTTCACTTCTTATTCAAAATTTTAATAATTCTCAATGCACAACTCTTTATTCTCAATTTCTTATTCTGAGTTCAACTTTCTCACTTCCCAAGTCCCAGTTCTCAATTCTCAATTCTCAATTCTAAATTCTCAATTCTCAATTCTCAATTCTCAATTCTCAATTCTCAATTCTCAATTCTCAATTCTCAATTCTCAATTCTCAATTTTCAATTCTCAATTCTCAATTCTCAATTCTCAATTCTCAATTCTCAATTCTCAATTCTCAATTCTCAATTCTCAATTCTCAATTCTCAATTCTCAATTCTGAATTCTCAACTGTCAAATTGTCAATTCTCAATTCTTAATTTTAAATTTTGAATTCTCAAATCTCAATTCTCTATTCTTAATTTGCAGTTTTCAATTTCAAATCTTCATTGTTTAATGCTTGGTTTGGGTTCTTTGTTTTTGAAATAGGCATTTCAGTCTTTAGGAAGCAGATTAAGAGTTTTACAGTTTGCCCGACGTTTCAGCTTGTGATGTTGGCCTTCTTCAAGGGATAATTTATATTACACTGTATGAAATGGCCGTAGGAGTGCGGGAGGGACGAGCTTTGAAGGTTTAAACGTCCCCCCCCCCTAGATGAAAGCCCAAAAATTCCAAGCGGAATGTTCTTATTTTAACTAAAATTTTCAAATTCTTATTCCAATTTCAATGAACGATCAAAATGAATCAAAAGTTACAATCCTGACTAAGAGCTAAAGAAAAAATTCCATTAAATCTTACCCCAGGTCTAAAATTCTACTACTGTTTTTTTTAAATACCTCCCTTGTTATTGAAATTAAGTTTCAAATACCAAATAATAAGATAACTAAGCTCCAATCCTTATCCAGATTTTGACGAAATTTTTCCAATTATTTGCTAAATCGAACAAACATTCAATTTGATTCTTCAGAAATATGTATTTTGCGTCCAAATTTGTTGAGCAAATTTTATAAAAATTAACATGAACGATTTCTGGAAGCTGGAAACATGATTGAAAGTTGACTGATGTTTTCGGATAAAAAATTTAGTTTTTTTTGTGATTCTTATGAAAAATTTTGATATTGTTGGATATAAGAGAAAATAGCCTGGATTTGCAGGGCAAGAATACTGATGGGAAAATATCTCGAAAGCTTAGGATACAATAATTCCATCCAAATTTGCATATGAACTTTGAAATTCGATGTATGTGATCAGATAATGGGTTCCGTATCCAATTTATTGTTCTTGTATTTCAGTTTGGATTATCATTAGTATTATTAGTCATTTATTTACTTTCATAATATTCCGCCTCACGACATAACTTGATGAACGTTCTCCAATTTCTGAGTAATTTCACATTCGCCAGATCACCGTAATAGGAATTATTATCTGAAAATAAGAATCGAAAATCGTTCTCGAATTCGGAATTCCGATATTGAACTCAGGTTCAAAAGGCAGGATACAAATTCGGAAATAAAATTGAAAATTCAGGTTACGATTTAGTTCGAAGTTGAGTTTAAGAATCAAGATTAAAAAATGAATGTGACAATTATATTGAAGATTCCAATTGCAGAAGATCGCAGTTTCATTATTTGGATTCTGGGTTCAAAATTTGAACAATTTCTTCAATCTGAATCAGTTTGAGAACAAAAACAGAAGAAATCATAAATAAAAAAGAAAATTTGTAATCGTTTTGAAGTTTTGTTCTTTGATGAATCATTATTTCAATAAAAAAAATTACAGTATTGAAATAATAAAATATATTTTAAATCATATATTTTAGTAGGCTGATCATGGCCTACTAAAATATATTATTTGAAAAATATTTCATTTTTTCAATACTGTAATTATCTTCAAGTAGCCCTTTATCTTCAAGTGGAAATTCAGTTGGAATTGTGTATTATTGGCTTGTTGTTTAACTTTTTTTTATATCAGATTCTTCAAAAATCATGTATCATCCTTAGTAAGATCTTAAATTTGAATTGAGTTTACAAGAGTTAAAAAAATATCCGATTGAAACTGGAAATTTAATCTCCTATTTTTATTTCATAAAATTTGACAAATTTTCACCAATGCTTGAAATGATTATGCTTGTGGCTAAAAAGAATTAGCTTTTAACTCCCTTATTTATACAAAATCAAAAGATTTTCTCAATAATTAAACCATCATAATAACTTCTTCTTTCTTTGAAAAAGAATATTAAAGAATTGAAAGATTAAAGACGGGTAGAAGATTAGAATCAGGTGAAAGATGTTGAAAATGAGCGGAAGGGTAATTTTAATTTGAAAAACTTTTCAACACATTTCTTTTTTTTGGTTCCTCACGGGCCTACAATCTGGCAGTGGTAGATACAGTTAGAGTGAGGCCTAGCGTGGTTGATCCCACAAGAAGAAATATTGCAGTGCAAACGAACTGCATTTAATTTAATTTTATTTTATTTTGTTTAACGCTAAAAAAGTCCCAACATTTTTTTTTCACTTTTTGGAAGGCACAAGACTTGTTTAAAACATGGTAGTAATTTCTTTAAATTGAAGAGCATTGAAAATCACTTGAATTTGTTTGCATATATGTAGTGTACGGCAATATTCTTGTACCGCAGACTTATAACCTTTTTAACTATTTTTTTTTTCCAAATTTGTCATTTTATAAAAAAAAAAAATCAAAAAGGAAATTAAAATTTCGAAGTGGTGTTAGGTAAAATACGCAAAAGTTATGAAAAGTAACAGTTCCGGTGCCTTAACAAGCTGTTTGAGTTTGGAAGACTGAATTTGTTTTGATTTTGGATGATTAAGTGTTAAAATGTGACAAAAAAGCAAAAGAATCATCATTAGAAAACCGATTACCGTAAAATGGGGGAATTTTCATCACTGCGGTTAAGACAAATCGCTAGAAACCCTATCAAATGGTTAAATTTAAAGCAAACAAAGAAATGGGATTAGTGGGAGGGTGCAGGTGATTGTTTGAAGGTAAAATTTAAAGGTACACCGGGGTAAGTGTGGACGTTTTTCGTATAGTTCAACTTAAAAAAACCATTAAAAAATCAGCAGTGGAGTAATTTTGATAAAACTACGTTCAATGTGATGCAGAACATGTTGTTTACAAACGCTGAAGAAATGAGCTTGAAAGAAGCAAAGCGAGAAAAGTTATCAAATAAATTGCTACGGACTGCTGGTGTTTTCAATTACCCCGCTTTATGGGGTAAGTGTGGACGGTAGATTTTTCCTTTGATTTCTCAGGAAATTTTCAAAAAAAATTGTGTATTCTTGGTTCAATACGTTACTTTATTGCTCGAACCGTCCAACATTTTGAAAAAGTTAATGATACTATTAGTAAGGTATCTTTCAATTATTATTGTGTGTACTTTATGTTGCAACTCACAAGATCCGATATTTTCAAAAACACAGAACAAACAAGTACTTAACCCAACTTTCATGATCCGAATGCTAAATATAGCTTAATTGTTTTGGATGAAGGACAGAAAATTGAAAAAATGTGTAAACATCAAGTCTTTATAAAGCCGTCCACACTTACCCCAGGTTGAGTTTGGAGACAAAATTTTAGTTTTTTGTAAATAATCATTTTTTTCTTCATTTTTAACCGCCGTTTCTTTTCCTAACTGGTTGTTTGGAATGTAAGTATTGTTTCAATGTAGAGTTTTTCGCCAAGAGCCAGCTAATTTACGAGAAATTTGCAATTGAAAAAGGTACACATCAACTCGACATCGTAGTTGAAATTAGAAATTTTTCGAAAAGTCGCCGTAAACATCCGTTTTTTGCCTGAATCGTAACTTTTTCACAGTTATTGGATTGATAACAAGTAAATTGAACATTCTGCATTAAAAGTTTGAAAAAATAGTGCACAGTATTATTTTAATAGCTATCGTCCACACTTACCCCGGTGTACCTTATATGCTTTGTAGCTAAAAGTTTTGAGCAATCGTTAAATTTTTTTACCCCTAAATGTATGCAGCATCATTGTTCATTGTTTTTATTGTAAATTACACTAGTTTACAAAATTAAAAAAAAATCGTGAACTTGATAAACTGACCAACATTTTTAATGTAAAATCGGGCGCTGAATCCGAAAATGAAATTCATAAAAATCTCAGTAGAACCGTTTTTGAGTTATGCTCCAAATATGAAATTTCGAAAAAGTTAAAAAAGTTCTTGTACATAGATTAAAATATATCGGACGGCATAACATTAATTTGAAATCCCTATTTTGCATATTGAAGGTGAATAAATTTCCTATCGATCATCTGAACACTGTTTTTGCGTAAGACCAACAGTTTTGCAGATATTAGTGACTTTATGAGAAAAAAAATTATAAAAAACGCATTTTTTTAGAGAAAATTTTGTTTCAACGAAAGTTCTAGACTCGATGGTAGCATTAAAAAAATCTGATTTTCTTTTGCGCTTAAATGTCAATTTAAGACCAAGATTTCAAGTGGTTATTTATCAAAATCGGTTGAAAATTGAAGAAGTTATGGCTACTTTACCATAACTGAAATTTTTGGAGTTTTTAATAATTTAACGAACCGCAGTACACTTATCATAGTATAGGAAGAATGAAACATGAAAAATCTCACTCGCTCCAAGTCAAAATTATTTATTAGCTTACCAGAAGGTCACATGCCAAGTTTCAGGAAGATCCGACGATAGGGAGGGGTTGCTTAAGTCTCAAACGTGAATAAAATGTTGAGTTATTTTGCCCTGAAGGAACGAAAAATACTGGTTTTTCATCAATAACTTTTTTCATCACTAGCTAATTGTTTTTTATGGTTGATTTTATTAAAGCCTAAGTTGAGACAAATATTTCACCCGAAGACTGTAACTCGATTGGATTTGAAACAGAAAAGTTATTGCGGTTCAAAGGCCGCAAATTTTGTCCAACACGCAATGAGTACTTTTTACGCATTGCGTTTTATACGACAATTTTCGACCAAAATACAATCTTTGAACCGCAATAACTTTTCTGTTTCAAATCCAATCTAGTTACAGTCTTCGGGTGAAATATTTGTCTCAACTTAGGCTTTAATAAAATCAACCATAAAAAACAATCAGCTAGTGATGAAAAAAAGTTATTGATGAAAAACCAGTATTTTTCGTTCCTTCCGTGCAAAATACCTCAAAATTTTATTCACGTTTGAGACTTAAGCAACCCTCCCTATGGTCGGTTCTTCCTGAAACTTGGCATGTGACCTTCTGGTAAGCTAATAAATAATTTTGACTTGGAGCGAGTGAGATTTTTCATGTTTCATTCTTCCTATACTATGATAAGTGTACTGCGGTTCGTTAAACTATTAAAAACTCCAAAAAATTCAGTTGTGGTAAAGTAGCCATAACTTCTTCAATTTTCAACCGATGTTGATAAATAACCACTTGAAATCTTGGTCTTAAATTGACATTTAAGCGCAAAAGAAAATCAGATTTTTTTAATGCTACCATCGAGTCTAGAACTTTCGTTGAAACAAAATTTTCTCTAAAAAAATGCGTTTTTTATAATTTTTTTTCTCATAAAGTCACTAATATCTGCAAAACTGTTGGTCATACGCAAAAACAGTGTTCAGATGATCGATAGGAAATTCATTCACCTTCAATATGCAAAAGAGGGATTTCAAATTAATGTTATGCCGTCCGAGATATTTTAATCTAAATACAAGAACTTTTTTAATTTTTTCGAAATTTCATATTTGGAGCATAACTCAAAAACGGTTCTACTGAGATTTTTTTGAATTTCATTTTCAGATTCAGCGCTCGATTTTACATTGGAAATGACCTTCAGTTTACTGAGTTCAAAAATGCTGTAAACTTGTGTTATTTTTTAAGAGAACAAAAAACTGATACAATCGATTTTTCAGTTTTTTTTTGTTAAATGGCACAAAATAATAAATTTGAAGATGTTTTGATACGTCAAATTTCAAATTAAAAATGTTAGAAAATCTGAGGAATGGCAAATTGACAAAATGATCAGAAAACAACATCCTTTCTGTATTTTGTATTTTGCCTTAAACAGTTTTTGCGGTTCTTTGATTGAAAAGTACGGTTTTTACAATATTTTTTTTACATTTTTTGTGGTCATGATCTTAACCCTTCAATGCAGGAATAGCAGTTATTGATTCAGTGAAAAATAACAGAACAGGTTTGAAATCGTAGTTTTTTATTATTTTGAAAGTAATGGCTTTTCAAAGTTGAAAAAAAAAATAGAAATTCTTAGTTAATTTTGATACGATTTTGCAAATTTCATCCAAACCTAGTTAATTGGGTGGAGGGAGGTTTTTGTGATTGATTGAGATTGAAAAAAAATCTTTACAATTTGCAAAAAAAAAAAAAAAATTGTTACAATAACAGCAATTTTTTAAACACTAATTTTTCAAAAAAAAAATTGATTGCCATTTTTTTGCATTCATTGTTCGTTATCTCACACATACATAAGAATATCGTAATAGAAATACCATGGGCTAATTATTTTTAATCTCTAGAATATTTTTTGTCATACATGACTTGAATATAACCAAGAGTTGTATGACAACAAAAAAATGCATTCAAGTAAGATTGCCAGATGACCCTGTTTTATCCAAACTTGCCGGGACATTTGACACAAAATTTGTGAAAAGTTCGGTCTGGCCCAGTTTCCCGGATTTCGGAAGGAAAGTACGGATTTTCCCAGATTTATTCACTTATTTTGCAAAATCAGGCCAAAAACTCAAATTTAGTTTTTTTTTAACTTTTGCATTCAAACATAATATTTTAAGTTTATTTTATCTGAATAATCAAGAACAGTTTCCTGGTATAAAAAATATGATATGTTTGGATATTTTTTTTTTAATTTTCATGGGTTAAATCATGAGTTTTGGCTGAGTTCGTCCGGATTTTGCCCAAATCTTAGGTTGAAAATTAGGCCAGGCTTTTAGATAAAATTTCCCAAATTTGCCTGACCCAGAGACATGCTGGAAATTTTTTTGAAATCTTACATTTAAGGGTTGAAAAACCAATAAAAAATATATATCTTTGTGCGCCTTGGCTTTTATGGTGCGTCCTCAAAAAATAATGATGCAAAATATACTTCGGGAAGAATTCAGGACAGGAGAGAAGATTTAGATTTTTTCAATAACAAAAATGACTGAAACTTCTATTTAATCAAACAGATGCTCTAACTCTTATTACTGTTTTCAAAGTCCTCAAATTGTCAAAATTGATCAAATATCGTGAAACTGCACTTACGGACAAAAATAGAAATTAATTTGCAATCGCTCTTCTCTAAAATTAGCATTTACATGACAACATTTCATCTTGAGTAATCTTCTAATGCAATAGAATCCAGCACAGCAGCAGCAGCAATAAGCGGGCTGTTGTCATTCAACGATGCACAATCTGTTCGGGGGCAACATATTGTTATCGATTTAAGGTAGCTGCCATTCATACATGTCTTTCACGGTTTCTCAATCTCAAATAGATGATAATTTGGATGCTGCTGTGGATGCTGCATCTGAAATCAGCAATCGTCGGAGCTGTTCCTGAGCGTAGGTGGATGGCTTGCCTGAATGTGTGGGGCAAAAGTCAACGGACGGCGGAAATGTCATTGGCTTTGAAATCGGATATCTGATATATGAGAACTGTCAGCTCCGAAAGGGAAGTTGGAACGAAGCGCCGAGATGATAGAGTGTCACACCTTCGCAAGCAATCAAAATCCTTACAACGATTTTGCTGTGCTGTGACTGCTGCTTCATTCAGCTGATGTTTGGAAGCTGGAGCGCGCAAATGGATAAGAACAACAGCGGAAGATGTGCAGCTGAGCAATTCCCACGCCCTCGAACATCCCTGGAGCGAAGCTGACACCGAATGAACCACTCTGAAACGATGGTAGTGTGAATGTTCCTCCAGCATGAAGATGATGATGATGACAGTCGTGTGGCAAATAGAATTCAGCAGCGAGAATTTTAGAGATAAGAAGATAGAGCAAAAAAGCATCAACAAACACACAAGAGCAATGAGGTGAAAAGGCAAATTGTGTCAGTTTTTGCTGATGCTGCATCGTCGTTGTTGCTTCGAGAGATAGCCTTCAGCATCCCACCTGGATGTTACAACGAGTAATTGCACTTGCGACATTGTTAATCAATTTTTGAAAAATTGAATCAGTGCAGTCGAAATTGAACGAATTTCTTCTTTTGTGTCGAGCTTCTTTTATTCTGGATCACAAAGAAGTTCATTGTTCCACTAAAGTCGTCCATTCCATACTTAATGCACAAAAAGAACTTTTTAACATTAAGTTAAAACTTTGAAAATAATTAAAATAAAAATAAGATTCCTATAAAAGTCAAAATTCAGCACTTAGTTTTTATCTCTGTCGATCTAAATGATCTTTTTAAGCTCAGATTTTCATAGTCTTCTGAAACAAAAACTAACTAACAACGAAATACACTCAAACGTCAAAGGAAATACAATTGACACACTTTCTCCCGGCAATAAAAACGAGCCAGTAGTAAAAAATTATGACCATTACCAAACAACGACTCCCAGTACATTCTTTTTAACGGCCTAATAAGAGAAAACACTCGTTTGCTAAATACAAAGAGACTCCACTTCACTTCGTTCCAATGACCGGAACATTCATTCATTTTTCTCTTTTTCCGTTAAATTCTTCTGTGGCAGCTGCCCAAAATGGACCCGGGGCCTCTTCCATTTGATCAGCGCCCAACACCGAAAGAAATGCTGATAAATATCCGGAAATTTGTGGGCAACATTTTTACGACTCCTTTTCTTCAAAAATCATCCGGCGTTCGCTCTCGATGGAAAACTGGCTGCTCCACCATGCCCTGGGAGATTGTGTTTGTGCGTGTGTCCTTCTGTTTTTCCTACTCGGCCAAGCCACTGCACAGTGGTTCGAAAAGGCTAAAAGTGGAACTTTTTTCGTAGCGCCTCTGTTTTTCATTTTATCTCTTAAGTGTCTTCAGAACATTTGCTTCTTCAAACATGCTTCATAACTTGAAATTATCAAAAGTTAGTGAAAGCCTACTATAAAAAAAATGAAAATTCTAACTTTTTTAGCTCAATACATAGAGCATTACTTTATACCACAAAGTTGTAGAATACAAGAAAATATGAAACTTTGTTGAATACACCACAACTCCATCTCTTTTCACAGCAGAGTAATAAAGGTTTTATTTTAAAAGTTATTTAAAAGTTAGTTTATTAAACTTAACTATAGTTAGATGAAGATTTACATGAATAAAATGTTCTAAACATTTGTTGAGACATTCAAATCCCACATTTTGCACAAGATTGCAATATTTTACGACGTTTCTTAGCCAACTTATTGCATTTTTAAGTATTATTTTTACTCAACTTCACGAGCGTTTATTGCAAAAACGTGCAAGTGGATTTTCAAAACTAATACATCAAATTGAAGCTTGAACTTAGTGCAACAAATTGGTGTTGTTTTCATTTGTCTCCACGCGCTTATATTTGAAAGCAACAAGCTAACGTTTGATGTGTTTTGCGTGTTTCCATACAACAATTATTTTTAACTGCCTTCTGCCTTCGTTTTGCGAAGCATCTGTGTAGCCTGGAAATCAATGTTTCCATTTTTTGTATGGAAACACGTAAAACATATCAAATATATGCTTGTTGTGTTCGAATATGAGCGCGTGGAGACAAATGAAAACAACACCAATTTGTTGCACTAAGTTTAAGCTTCAATTTGATGTATTAGTTTTGAAAATCCACTTGCACGTTTTTGCAATAAACGCTCGTGAAGTTGAGTGAAAATAATACTTAAAAATGCAATAAGTTGGCTAGGAAACATCGTAGAATGTTGAAATCTTGTGCAAAACGTGGGATTTGAATGTCTCAACAAATGTTTTGAACATATTTTTCATGTAAATCCCCATCTCACTATAGTTAAGTTTTAAAAACTAACTTTTAAATAACTTTTAAAATAAAACCTTTATAACTCTGCTGTGAAAAGAGATGGAGTTGTGGTGTATTCAACAAAGTTTCATATTTTCTTGTATTCTACAACTTTGTAGTATAAAGTAATGCTCTATGTATTGAACTAAAAAAGTTAGAATTTTCAATTTTTTTATAGTAGGCTTTGACTAACTTTTGATAATTTCAAGTTATGAAGCATGTTTGAAGAAGCAAATGTTCTGAAGACACTTAAGAGATAAAATGAAAGACAGAGGCACTATGAAAAAAAGTTCCACTTTTAGCCCTCTCGGACCACAGTGCACTGGCCCCGAAGCAAAACTCTCGTCCACGAGCCGAACGAATCTTCCCGGAAGGATATCGCCACCGAAACTAGGTTAATACAGTAATTTTGATAAGACTTCCTGGCAGAGATGAGGGGATCATCCAGCTTCTGGCTTGATGGCAGAACTTTTCGCACTTCAAGCTGCGATGAATATTTGATGGTCGGAATAGATTATTTCAAGGGTCCCTCGCCGAAAATTATGCCTTGTTTCGAAATGCTTTTGTTTCAAGTGTTTCTTTGGATAAAAATTGTCTCCTAACTTTTTTTAAACAACAATTTTCTGAGACAGATTAGTTAAGATATTTCATAAAAACTGACTACGGGGAATTACCTGCTTTATTTTTTTTTATAGGTTATTACAAAAAAGATAAAAATAGATGAAAAAAATTTTTAATATTTTATATTCAACGATCAACAAAAAACCAAATAGAATGGATACAATGGTGTTTCTTTATAAATGAAAAAGCTGTTTTACAAAAGTAGACTTTATTCCACAAAAGGCAAAACTGGAATGAACTAAATTTTCACTTGTTGATTTTACTTAGTGATTAATGGTTGCTTTGCTAGTATAGGGTAAACACTCGCCTACTAGTAGATTGGTAATATACAAAAACTAAAAAGTTTTGTGAAACAGAAATAAAATTTAGTTTTGTGAATGAGATGATAAAAATTCACCTTTAAAACCCCACTTCTTGAAAAATTTGCCTTTTAAGAGTGATTATTCAGCTCAAGTATTGAAAAAATAAATTCTCTGATGAGTTTTGTCCTGTTTTTTCAATAATACCCCCTAAGATATCTCCAAAATGCGAATTGAAGAACAAAACAGATGTTGTTGGATCAAAGTTCGAAATCAACAATTGGAAATTGGAAAGAAAAGTTTTCTGTTTCTCAAGGTTATGATGGTCGTCTTACGTTTTCCGTCAAACTATATCACGAGAAAAAAAAAACAATTCTACAAGAAGAGTGGGCGAAAACAAAAAAAATCGACAATCAACCAAGCGTATCGATCAACGAGGAAAAACGTAAAATAAAAGACCCCTTAAGTAAGAAAGCAACCGAAAAAAAAGCCGAACATTCTCCAGATTTTTCATGGCTCGAATGCTTTTACAAGAATTCTCAATTGACATTTTCTTCCGCTTGTTATCGAAAACGAGGAAGACGCGGGTAGAAAACTTTTTCCCAAAAGTTGAAGAAACACACCACCCGCATTCAAAAGTAATGTTTGAATTTTCTCCGATTTGAGAGATTTTTCTGGTGTTTTTCTTTTTCAGGTGTGAGACTACGAGAAGATGAATTTAATGGGGCTGAAGCTTTTCTGTTGGCATGAAATTCTTGAGAATTTCGACTCACTCTGATTGTTCACATGCTGCCGAATGATTTTCTTGATAAGGGTTTTAATTTAAAAAGGGAATCAAGCAAATTTAACGATGAAGTCTGAAAAAAGTTTGACAAATTGTTTTAACTTCAAGCAACGTAAGCTCTAAAATCTAGTTTTAAAGACAACTTTCATTTACCTTTGATTTAAAAGAAGGAATCTCTAGATATTAAACAAAATGAAAACAAATTCTAAAAATTTAAAAAAAAAATCTTAAAATTGAGTCAATGAAAAAAATATGGAAAACATTTTGTTGAAACCCCCGATTGGGCGAACTGAGTAGGCGTGTGCTGAACCGTCATCACAAGTTTTTTCTTCGTGCTAGAAAATTGTTTAAGCTAAATTCGAGGAAAATCTTATATTTTTGAAGATTTTTAAATCTAGTACAGTTTGTAATATTAGAAATGTGCGAGAAAAGTGTTTTTGAGCAGAAGCCTGTTGAAACCATACACAGAAGCTGTAAGTGAGCTGCCCAAGGAAAAAAAAAGATGTTTTGTCGTTTACTCTGAGCGCTTAGTTGGTACCCGAAAATTATAAGTCGATCAGAAATATCTTCGGTTTTTAATTTCATAAAAAACGGGTTTATTCAATAGGAAAAAAAATGTGAATAGATAATTTCTCCTATTTTATCGATACCTAAGACTTTTTTATCAATCGAAAATTTCGGAACAATTTACTATTCAGTTGAGTTATTGTAAAATTCTTTCATACAAAACAAAAACGACAAAAACGAAAAAAACGACAAAAATGACAAAAATGACAAAAATGACAAAAATGACAAAAATGACAAAAATGACAAAAATGACAAAAATGACAAAAATGACAAAAATGACAAAAATGACAAAAATGACAAAAATGACAAAAATGACAAAAATGACAAAAATGACAAAAATGACAAAAATGACAAAAATGACAAAAATGACAAAAATGACAAAAATGACAAAAATGACAAAAATGACAAAAATGACAAAAATGACAAAAATGACAAAAATGACAAAAATGACAAAAATGACAAAAATGACAAAAATGACAAAAATGACAAAAATGACAAAAATGACAAAAATGACAAAAATGACAAAAATGACAAAAATGACAAAAATGACAAAAATGACAAAAATGACAAAAATGACAAAAATGACAAAAATGACAAAAATGACAAAAATGACAAAAATGACAAAAATGACAAAAATGACAAAAATGACAAAAATTACAAAAATGACAAAAATGACAAAAATGACAAAAATGACAAAAATGACAAAAATGACAAAAATGACAAAAATGAAAAAAATGACAAAAATGACAAAAATGACAAAAATGACAAAAATGACAAAAATGACAAAAATGACAAAAATGACAAAAATGACAAAAATGACAAAAATGACAAAAATGACAAAAATGACAAAAATGACAAAAATGACAAAAATGACAAAAATGACAAAAATGACAAAAATGACAAAAATGACAAAAATGACAAAAATGACAAAAATGACAAAAATGACAAAAATGACAAAAATGACAAAAATGACAAAAATGACAAAAATGACAAAAATGACAAAAACGACAAAAAACGACACAAACGACAAAAATAACAAAAATAACAAAAATGACAAAAATGACAAAAATGACAAAAATGACAAAAATGACAAAAATGACAAAAATGACAAAAATGACAAAAATGACAAAAATGACAAAAATGACAAAAATGACAAAAATGACAAAAATGACAAAAATGACAAAAATAACAAAAATGACAAAAATGACAAAAATGACAAAAATGACAAAAATGACAAAAATGACAAAAATGACAAAAATGACAAAAATGACAAAAATGACAAAAATGACAAAAATGACAAAAATGACAAAAATGACAAAAATGACAAAAATGACAAAAATGACAAAAATGACAAAAATGACAAAAATGACAAAAATGACAAAAATGACAAAAATGACAAAAATGACAAAAATGACAAAAATGACAAAAATGACAAAAATGACAAAAATGACAAAAATGACAAAAATGACAAAAATGACAAAAATGACAAAAATGACAAAAATGACAAAAATGACAAAAATGACAAAAATGACAAAAATGACAAAAATGACAAAAATGACAAAAATGACAAAAATGACAAAAATGACAAAAATGACAAAAATGACAAAAATGACAAAAATGACAAAAATGACAAAAATGACAAAAATGACAAAAATGACAAAAATGACAAAAATGACAAAAATGACAAAAATGACAAAAATGACAAAAATGACAAAAATGACAAAAATGACAAAAATGACAAAAATGACAAAAATGACAAAAATGACAAAAATGACAAAAATGACAAAAATGACAAAAATGACAAAAATGACAAAAATGACAAAAATGACAAAAATGACAAAAATGACAAAAATGACAAAAATGACAAAAATGACAAAAATGACAAAAATGACAAAAATGACAAAAATGACAAAAATGACAAAAATGACAAAAATGACAAAAATGACAAAAATGACAAAAATGACAAAAATGACAAAAATGACAAAAATGACAAAAATGACAAAAATGACAAAAATGACAAAAATGACAAAAATGACAAAAATGACAAAAATGACAAAAATGACAAAAATGACAAAAATGACAAAAATGACAAAAATGACAAAAATGACAAAAATGACAAAAATGACAAAAATGACAAAAATGACAAAAATGACAAAAATGACAAAAATGACAAAAATGACAAAAATGACAAAAATGACAAAAATGACAAAAATGACAAAAATGACAAAAATGACAAAAATGACAAAAATGACAAAAATGACAAAAATGACAAAAATGACAAAAATGACAAAAATGACAAAAATGACAAAAATGACAAAAATGACAAAAATGACAAAAATGACAAAAATGACAAAAATGACAAAAATGACAAAAATGACAAAAATGACAAAAATGACAAAAATGACAAAAATGACAAAAATGACAAAAATGACAAAAATGACAAAAATGACAAAAATGACAAAAATGACAAAAATGACAAAAATGACAAAAATGACAAAAATGACAAAAATGACAAAAATGACAAAAATGACAAAAATGACAAAAATGACAAAAATGACAAAAATGACAAAAATGACAAAAATGACAAAAATGACAAAAATGACAAAAATGACAAAAATGACAAAAATGACAAAAATGACAAAAATGACAAAAATGACAAAAATGACAAAAATGACAAAAATGACAAAAATGACAAAAATGACAAAAATGACAAAAATGACAAAAATGACAAAAATGACAAGAATGACAAAAATGACAAAAATGACAAAAATGACAAAAATGACAAAAATGACAAAAATGACAAAAATGACAAAAATGACAAAAATGACAAAAATGATAAAAATGACAAAAATGACAAAAATTACAAAAATGACAAAAATTACAAAAATTACAAAAATTACAAAAATTACAAAAATTACAAAAATTACAAAAATTACAAAAATTACAAAAATTACAAAAATTACAAAAATTACAAAAATTACAAAAATTACAAAAATTACAAAAATTACAAAAATTACAAAAATTACAGAAATTACAAAAATTACAAAAATTACAAACATTACAAAAATTTCAAAAATTACAAAAATTACAAAAATTACAAAAATTACAAAAATTACAAAAATTACACAAATTACAAAAATTACAAAAATAACAAAAATTACAAAAATTACAAAAATTACAAAAATTACAAAAATTACAAAAATTACAAAAATTACAAAAATTACAAAAATTACAAAAATTACAAAAATGACAAAAATTAAAAAAATTACAAAAATTACAAAAATGACAAAAAAGACAAAAATGACAAAAATGACAAACATGACAAAAATGACAAAAATGTCAAAAATGACAAATATTACAAAAATTACAAAAATTACAAAAATTACAAAAATTACAAAAATTACAAAAATTACAAAAATTACAAAAATTACAAAAATTACAAAAATTACAAAAATTACAAAAATTACAAAAATTACAAAAATTACAAAAATTACAAAAATTACAAAAATTACAAAAATTACAAAAATTACAAAAATTACAAAAATTACAAAAATTACAAAAATTACAAAAATTACAAAAATTACAAAAATTACAAAAATTACAAAAATTACAAAAATTACAAAAATTACAAAAATTACAAAAATTACAAAAATTACAAAAATTACAAAAATTACAAAAATTACAAAAATTACAAAAATTACAAAAATTACAAAAATTACAAAAATTACAAGAATTACAAAAATTACAAAAATTACAAAAATTACAAAAATAAGTTCAATTTTGTCATTTTTGACAAAAGCGATTAATTTCACTCTTTTCATTGATGTCAAAAAATGAACTGCGAAGCTTTTTCAATTATGATATTTTGTCAGTTTTATCGATTTCGATTATTGAGTGGGATTTGCCGAATAAGTTTTTTTCAACAATGTGGTCAATTTTGTCATTTTTGTAAACTTTTTACCAATAGTCGATTTGATCATTTTTACTGAATTTTTGCCTTCCGTTAATTGTTTTTTTGCTCATTATTGGCAATTTTGTCAAATTCAATCAGTTTGAAAATTTGGTCAATTCTTTCAATGTCGTCAATTTTGTTGTTGATATTTATTTTTTCAGTTGGGTCATTTATATTATTTATATACATATTTTTCAACCTCATTTGTCATTTATGTAAATTCTTTGAATTTGTATCAGTTTAGCTTATTTTGTCTATTTTTGTTTTAAAATTTCAACTTAACAAAATCCCAATTTTTAACAATGATATCTAAATTTGCAAATTTCACAAAACCTCATTTAATTGACAAAAATGCCAAAATGACGAAATTGAAATTATTGACAGAATTGTCAAAATTATAGAAATTTTTAAAGAAATAATGATTGTTAATTTATTATTTGAACGATTCTTTGATTCTACGATAACGAATCGTATTTTACTTCGGCGATTCTTATCATATGCTGTAACTCCACAAAGAGTTCATTAAAATTATACTTGTTTCGAAAAATTTCATTGAATCGGGATCATACAGAATAATCCAGGATTCAGTAGTTTTGAAATAACCAACTAGTTACAAATAAACTTATTAAATAGAAAATTTGGATATTTATCTTATCTATATACAATTTTGAGGTTTCATATTTCCAAATAATTTCTTTAATCATAACTAGATGATCCCGAATTAAGAAAACTTACATTTGTTTATGATTTTGTACAATATGTATCCACATATAAATAACAGGCTGTAAAAAATTCTCCAATAAAAAATTAAATGAAATAAAAAAAAAATCTTCGATCATCGATTCAGCTTTATTGTCTCGAACCACTTCATGCTTTACAATAAATTTTGAAATAAAAATTTTATTCTGAAGTTAACGGAATAATGTTCAATCGAATTCTCAATTATTCTCTTTTCGATTTGTAAACTAGAGCTCCTAGCCACTTCAAATGGATTGCATGCATTTCTTAGATCTTGAATAATTGCACTCACAATGTGATTGGAATTAACTTTTTTTTTGAAACGTCAAGAGACACTTCAATAGTGCCAAGTCACACAGTCAATTTCAGGGAATGATTAATTTATGGCAATTTAATTACATTTTTAAGCTTGATGGAATAATGGAGTGGGTACCAATCAGAATTTAATTTGATGGTTTTTGCATTTTTGTCTTTGAGTTTATCGTAATGATATCAAAGTAAAATGCGTTACTGGTCCATTAACAAAAAAGCAATGGCTTTTCCACCTCTCACAAAAAAAAATGGAATAATGAATATCCTGAAGAAAAAAAACGCAACATAAAAAGTTTTCCATTGATTGGTATTAAAGTTTTTCGTTTACCTCTTCAAAATAAAATTATAAAACACAAAAATGCTACATAAAAAAAAATTTAACTTTCGGAAAGAATTAATCAGTGATGCATTGAAGTTAGAAGAAAATAAATTTAAAAACCATATTTGGTTCTTTTTCTTCATGTTATTTTGACTTCAGATAGGAAAAAGGGCAAAAATAGGAAATCGCTCAAAAGAGAGAAAGATGTATCTAAATGAGAATTCTGTCTGTTTGTCTGTCTGCCCAAGGTAAAAAAGGGTCTTTCAAAATCAAACAGCTGTAAATTGCCATTCATTAAATCAATTTTCGGTTCCTTTTTTGAAGAATGTGAAGTTTGAATATGTTGACAATTTATTTTTCATAAATTTGAATCATTTGAGGTGCGCATTAAAATGCAAAGGAACCCCAGCAAACATAAAATCGTATTGAAAATGGTAACTCAAGTCATTAAAAATGTTACTGCGAATCGTAATTCCAACTAACGCAAATAAAAGGTCGTAAAAATCGTTTTTCGAAGTCGGATTAAATGGCTTAAATCGGATATGATCAAAAGTCCGACAGGTTAGCAGATATTGAAGAAAATTTCGTTCCTTTTTTTTCTCCCGCATGGGTCAAGTGAGAGAACAGCTTTGTTGCTCTCTTTGCGACCATCAGTGCAACCAGATTGCAAAAAATCAGATGGTGTATTTGCAAGAATTGCCCAATGACAAAGGCAGCAAATATTGTCGCTGGCAACGGTTTGCATGCATTGAGAGAAAAAACTTGTGCTCTCTTCCATTCTTTCAGTATGTATCTATAAGGTGTCGGATATCGCCCGAATCGTATACTCTTATTGCTTTAGCCAGAAATTGAAAATATGTATGTATATTGCCTCCACTTTGGTAGGTAAATGCTGTTTTTTCGTGTTTTATACGATCATTCTTTAATGTATATGAAACGTATAACAAAGTTGTTGAGAAATATACCTACAAAAATGTTTGCTGGGACCTTTATATTTGAAAAAAACTGTCTCTACTTTGCTTTCCTATGCTGAAATTTATCGCAAGCAAATGAGTAGGAATTGTACTTTTGTTATTATTTCTGGACTTCATAATCTTTTTCTTCTTCTTTGGAATATAACCGGCATTAGTTTTTTCAAATTAATAATTTAATGAAGTTGATAGGTATTGTTATAGTTTCTTGCTATCACCAAGTGTTAAAACAAAAATACCAATAGAATAAATTAAATATTTTAAGAAGCAAACTTTTTACAATTGTTTTTTAATTTTCAGAAATTTGCTAGCTTATTTTATTCTATTACAGACGTTGTATCTTAAAAAGTTTAAACTGTTAAAGGCTTTTGAGTAAAAAAATGCAACTTATTCTTAAATCTCCCAATTGAATATCAGACATATTTTTAAACATTCAAACACATCAATCCTATACCTATTTAATTTGGATCTCAAAAGAAAGAATCAAGCAAAATAAAGTTGCAAATGAACTACGTTGTTCTTCCCATGTTAAATACCAAAGTTGTTCAGATGAAAATTAAAAAAATACTGAGGAAAATATTATTTCAACCTCTCAACTTTTCCCATGAAAATCTGTTGCCAATCATACTCGCTCAATTTATTTCCAGTTTTTTTTGTTCCCCAAACCCGCATCCAAAACCCACTTATAAACACACGCTCACAAATTCAAACGCCCTGTAAATAAGTCTTCCGATCGCTTAATGGTGCAATAATGATAAATCTCCAAACGGATTCCTGCATAGAATTTCGATTGGGTTCGTTCGGCCCGGGACTCGGTCTGATTTCGTCTTTTTTTTTGCTTTGCTCCTTCCAATCCACCAAATAATGGATCCCCAATAAAAAGCGGCCTTGTGATAAATATCATTCCCGCAATCGACCATCGTTATGGAGCCAATTTTTGTAAAGTCCTTCCCTTTTTTTTGGCTCGGGCTACCCAGCTACTGCTGCTACCTTTTCAATTCTCGGAAAGTCAGTGGGCGCATGAAATCGGAATCGAAAACCTCCATCGGGCCCCGGATTCTCAATAAGTATAAACTCTACCATCATTTTCAGTCACGCTCCAAGAACGTCGCTTATTGATTTAGCGGTTCTTGATTTATTCATTTGTTTTGATTTCTTACTCCCCCATATCACTGGGCGAATGGTTCTGGGCCGCAAGAAATCGAATCGAGAAAAAAAGAGGATGATAAAACGAAATGGTTATTGCCTTTCTGATAATATATATATTTTTGCTTTTTGCACTTTTTCCAAGAAGCCTCGGCTCGTCGAATGGATCATCATCCCTCTTGTTTGAGAGAATTTTGAAAGGGGTAGAATTATGGCTTATAATTTTTTACATTCTATCCGATTAATGCAAATTCTGTAGGGAGCCGAGTTATTGAAATGATAAAATGTGTTGCTTGAAATTGACAAATACTCTAAAACTATTTTAAAAAGTGCTAAAAGATGTTAATTTGGAGATTTGAATAATTTCAAAGGAAACAGTGGCTCCAGAGAGTTAAATATGATGAATTAAATACTTTTGGCTGAAAATCATACTTTTATAATATTTCAATCACAAAATAAATTGTTTCAAAATTTTCGATTGATAAAAAACTGATGAGAATCGAAAATTTTAAGAAGTTAACCATTCACATTCCTTTTTCCATTAAAGAAACCAGTTTTTGGAAATCGGACATCAAAGAAATTTTTGACGGACACGTATTCGATCCTAAATTGGGTTTATACTATTTCAGAGCTGTGTTTTTATTAAGTTTCTGTTAAAGTCTGCAACTGATTGTTGAATTCTGATGCAATGTTTGAAAGGTTGATTCTGTTATTTCAAATGCTTAGTTTCTCTTTCGTTGATCTAATTTTTTAGTTTCCAATCCATATATTTTTTTCCTCTCTACGATTTGATTTTTTTTATAATGTAAACATTTTTTTGGTGTTTATTCATATACTATGTTCTAGCTCTGAGTGAATTTTGCAGTTTCGCTGGAACAAATGGTGTCAAATTTTTATACAAATTTGAGATTCGTTGAGCGTTTCCTTGAAGTGAACCAAATCATCTGAAATTTGGCATGGCGCCTACTGAAAAGCCATAGAACGATTTCAGCACCCAGGTTTTGATTTGAAAAACATGACTGTGTATTCGGACAATCCTAATACATATGTAGATACTAAAAAATCAAAAGAAGTTCTCGTGCCACGTTAGATTGGACTAATTTTCGATACCTCATAATTTTTTTTGTGTGTAGGAATTCGCTAAAAAAGTTGATGAGCATAGTCAGATATCTAAATTGTCATATTATATGACATCGAACAAAAAGGCAACAAATGTATAAGTTTTTTGAACTAATCTCGTGATGACAGTGAGCTCAATGATGAAAAGTCCTCCACATGTGAGAATCGGTCCTCTGGTAGCATTTTGGTGCATCATTAACAAGGTTGAACGGACTTGAGTATAATCTCGGCGATATTTTGCCGAGTAAGGGATTTCGGTCATCAATCCAAATATGGTAAGTGCTAGATTATCATGCTGCAAAAGAGGTTTACATTTAGAAGAAATTCGGAGTCATTGTAATACTCACCATTTCATGAAAGGCGTCCACAAACCAGCAGCACGAAATAGTGTTCATAATGGAACCCAACATAGCTCCACAGCTTATGAAGGTAAGCATCGACAAGCCGTCTTTCAGAATTTCAAACAACAAAAGGCTCCAAATGACTAGCGCATACAGATAACATAATAAAAATGATCTTTCTACCAACTGTTTTACCTTATAGTACATCCTGTTGAAAAAAATAAGATTTTTTTTAAATTTTAACGGAGTGAAATTAAAATAACATAAACCTACTTGAGCAGTTGACCATGTTGAAAAGCTACAATTTGAATGTTTCGCTTGAGAATTTCCCAAAAAAGAGCATCATCACAGGGATCTCGACGATGGGACTTTTGCGGCTGATTTGATCTTGTAGTTTCCCAAGTGAAAAATGTGGTTTGCATAATTTGGCTATAACCATGATCAATAATCTGCAGCTCTGCGTGAACTGCACGAATCAACGCTGCAGGGATTGCATTCCAGCAAAATATGTTTGGTACCAAAGAGATTGCAAATATAAGATTGATCGTATGCAATACTTGTGCATTCCGGGCTCCGATTAATTTTTCAAGCTGTTCAGTACCGAATAGAATTCTAGGCAAAACACTTGGAATCGCCAGTAGTGTCAGTTCACCTAAGTCATGTAAAACTAAGAAGAAGAAAATATAATGGATTGTTTTACGACTTTTTGCTCGGACCAAATGATCGAAAGCAGGATTTCCAGATTGGATATTCCCTTCGTCGAAAAATCGTCTTGCATCGTTAACGGAGCTCAAGAAGTGTTTCCACTCTGATCTGTTGAAAATGCATAATGCAAACGTGCATGATGTCATAACACGATAAGTGAAGTAGTCTTCCAGGGAGAAAAAAATCCAAAGTACTAGAAGTGAGGCAGATATGCACAAAGCATAGATCAGGTAAATGTAGGTCAAACTGTGCCAAATTCGAATCACTTTGTTTGGCGAATCTGTTTCCATTCCTGTCAGATGGAAATTATTTAGAAGTTACAAAAAATGTGTGCGTTTGCTTTTCTGTGAGCTTATAGGAAAATAAGTCACTTTATTTACCTGACAACTTGATAAGAAAATCCAGCATACGAAAACCATCTTCTCCAGGACGACTCCAACGTATAAGGGCACACATACATTTTTTAGATTTTCTCAGTAGATTAAACATCGTTGAAAACATCTTTGTTGGAAAGGTCGTAACTTACTAAGCCTTCAAACGAAAGAACAGGCTTCAAACGTTCTTCATAGGCAGTGTTAAAAAAGAACAAACGTAAAATTTCTCAAAACATTTTCTTCAAAACGTCAATAACAACGCGTAATTATTTATTGTTGTGAGAGCCATTTGCTTGAAGCAACGCAGGAATACAGAATTGAGAAAATGTTCAGCTGACCATGTTTATTTACGAAGGTTTATCAAAGGCTCGAATGAAAACCATATGATTAAAGCACACATCAAAAAGGAGAAGGATGTGTGAATTATTTTTAAATTTTATGCAATATTCTTGAGTCTTTTTCAGCTGTTCACTACAATGATGTTAAATTTAATTACAGATTAGGTTTATAAAATGTAATTTGAATGGAATGGTGTGTTTTCTTTACAAGCATATGAACACCATATGATTGATTTCCATCCATGAACCTTGACATACATTTCTAAAAAGCCTGGTTTAAAACACATAACAGTGCATTTTAGTCTTTCCCACAGTCTGTTTATTATATGTGAATTTTGTATATATTGTTCAAAATCATTTACAAGTGAAGGTTTTCTTAATTCTGAAACATCAAATTATAATTTAAGAATAATCAACATAGTGAGTCTGAAAGCATTTGTAAATACTAAATTCTAAACTGTATATAAGATAAAAGTTTTGGAAAGTAATCATCATTTTCAAATAAACAACTTTATTTGCAACTCATTGGGGTTTCTTAAATTACTTGATCCAGGAATATTCTGTATATTCCCGTTTCTAAAAAAAAAGTGAAACAAGTATGATCTCAATGAACTCTTTTTTGAGTATCAGCAAATGGATACTAAAAAAAAAGAATTAAGAATACAATTTAAAGAAAATGCCCCACCATGTGTTTTGAACAATTTAACGTTTGCCCTGATTGTCATCTGAATTGAAAAAATCAAGTATATTTAAAAAAAAATTGGTAAAATTACAATCCCGGAGTAAGATACACTTCATTGGTTCAATAAGCGGTTGAAGTTACAAATGCTTTTTAAAATTTTGATAACTATGGCAATTTTGAAAATTTCGTCAATAATTTCAATGTCGTCATTTCGGCATTTTGGTCAATTAAGATAAGTTTTCAATTTTGTAGTTTTTGCCAATTTAGTTCTCATCGACAAAAAACGATAAAAATACGAGATGTTTTCGAAATCGACAAATGTTAAGATTGAAAGTTACAAAAAATACATATAAATGATTAAATAAATCAAATTGACGAAATAAACACTAATGACAAAACTGACGAAATAAACATATGTGACGACATTGCCAGAATTGACCAAAATTTAAAAATTAATAAAATTCAAAATAAAAATGAATGAAAAAAAACAAAATTGACAATATGCAAACTTTTTTCAAAAATTACCAAATTTACAAAATCTGAAAATATTTGACAAATTTGACTACATTAGCCGGCCTTCGACCAGACCAGACTGAGCGCCATTAGAAAATTTAAAAACAACAGAAACTAAATCTCGAGTTATTAATATTCTAGATCGTAAAACCGAATAGGATTGACTAAAATGAATTCCTTCAATTATAAACTATTGTTTCTAACTCACAAACATAAAAAATTATGTTCCTAGATGAAAATATTTGGACATGAAGTTCAAGTGTCTCGAAAAAATTCAGATGGCTTTCAGTTCGGTCTGGTCGAATCCCGACCATTTATAAAATAAACTGATTTGACAAAACCATCGAAAAAACCAAATTGATGAAACTGACAAAATAAACATAAGAGACATAATTGACAAGATCAACAATGTTGAATCGTTATTGTCATTTTTGTAGTTTTTGTCATTTTTGTAATTTTTGTCATGTTTGTCATTTTTGTCATTTTTGTCATTATTGTCATTTTTGTCATTTTTGTCATTTTTGTCATTTTTGTCATTTTTGTCAGTTTTGTCATTTTTGTCATTTTTGTCATTTTTGTCATTTTTGTCATTTTTGTCATTTTTGTCATTTTTGTCATTTTTGTCATTTTTGTCATTTTTGTCATTTTTGTCATTTTTGTCATTTTTGTCATTTTTGTCATTTTTGTCATTTTTGTCTTTTTTGTCATTTTTGTCATTTTTGTCATTTTTGTCATTTTTGTCATTTTTGTCATTTTTGTCATTTTTGTCATTTTTGTCATTTTTGTCATTTTTGTCATTTTTGTCATTTTTGTCATTTTTGTCATGTTTGCCATTTTTGTCATTTTTGTCATTTTTGTCATTTTTGTCATTTTTGTCATTTTTGTCATTTTTGTCATTTTTGTCATTTTTGTCATTTTTGTCATTTTTGTCATTTTTGTCATTTTTGTCATTTTTGTCATTTTTGTCATTTTTGTCATTTTTGTCATTTTTGTCATTTTTGTCATTTTTGTCATTTTTGTCATTTTTGTCATTTTTGTCATTTTTGTCATTTTTGTCATTTTTGTCATTTTTGTCATTTTTGTCATTTTTGTCATTTTTGTCATTTTTGTCATTTTTGTCATTTTTGTCATTTTTGTCATTTTTGTCATTTTTGTCATTTTTGTCATTTTTGTCATTTTTGTCATTTTTGTCATTTTTGTCATTTTTGTCATTTTTGTCATTTTTGTCATTTTTGTCATTTTTGTCATTTTTGTCATTTTTGTCATTTTTGTCATTTTTGTCATTTTTGTCATTTTTGTCATTTTTGTCATTTTTGTCATTTTTGTCATTTTTGTCATTTTTGTCATTTTTGTCATTTTTGTCATTTTTGTCATTTTTGTCATTTTTGTCATTTTTGTCATTTTTGTCATTTTTGTCATTTTTGTCATTTTTGTCATTTTTGTCATTTTTGTCATTTTTGTCATTTTTGTCATTTTTGTCATTTTTGTCATTTTTGTCATTTTTGTCATTTTTGTCATTTTTGTCATTTTTGTCATTTTTGTCATTTTTGTCATTTTTGTCATTTTTGTCATTTTTGTCATTTTTGTCATTTTTGTCATTTTTGTCATTTTTGTCATTTTTGTCATTTTTGTCATTTTTGTCATTTTTGTCATTTTTGTCATTTTTGTCATTTTTGTCATTTTTGTCATTTTTGTCATTTTTGTCATTTTTGTCATTTTTGTCATTTTTGTCATTTTTGTCATTTTTGTCATTTTTGTCATTTTTGTCATTTTTGTCATTTTTGTCATTTTTGTCATTTTTGTCATTTTTGTCATTTTTGTCATTTTTGTCATTTTTGTCATTTTTGTCATTTTTGTCATTTTTGTAATTTTTGTCATTTTTTCATTATCTTTGAAAACGTCAGTTTATCCTTGATTGCCATTGAATCATTTTGTTTAAAAACATGTAAGAAATTATCTTCAATTTTAGGAGAGCCAATCCAAAACATTCATTGGAAAATCGTCAAACAAAAAAAAAATGACTCTGCCATTCCGACAAGTTCCAGCCCTGATAAGATTTCTATTTTTGGAAAGTGGCATTTCTCCTTTCGAAATTGCTCAATTGTAAACTGATGACCCTCGAGATGGTTGCTCGATTCTCGTAATCTCCACTCCGGGACTCCGGGCTTATAATTTCATCGCTCATTTTGAAGGTAGGTTGGTATCGAAAATGTTGCCCGGGACACCAAAACAATCTGCTTTCAACGACGCACTTCCAGCAAATCACCGTCATCATACAGACTCCAAAGTAGGAAAGATTTATACCTTGAAGAGTTTTCCACACAGAAACGAGCCCATCTCAGCGGAGTAATTCGTCGTTTGTCATATCGGAGGGCACCTTTGGAAGAATAAATTTAATAATCCTTCCCGCATTGCTGTGTGGGAGAATTTTTCACATCGTCATTTCGTCAACATCAACATCATTATCATCAGCATCTTGAAGTATCCCACGTTTCTGTTTCTGACGTAAAGATGCCGGATTGCCTTTTACTGGTGACCTTCAGAAATGTATGTCAAAATAACGCTTTGGGTAAAAACTTTCTGATGAATCTTTTTGAAAACGTTCTCAATTGCTAATTGTTATATGTTTTATTCAAATCTCGTGAGTAAAAAATGCCTTGAATCTTTTTCTTCCATTTTTTGTACGCAATTGAAAACTCAATGAGCTAACTAACCTACATTGCACAATTTTCTCCCCACAATCGTTACATTTTGTTATTTTTAAGCGCACTCGTGCTCGTATAGCGAGTTCCCAACCGCAACAGCAGCAGAGAAAAATGAAGTGAAATGCGCTTTCGAGTATTGTCGCTTCCGTTGTGAGAATTCGTTACCACATCGCCCAGTTTCCGGGAGACCCTTTGCCTTGGCCATCAGGCGGATCAGACCAATGTAGCCTGCATAAGAGCCGTCCTACAAACAAACGAAAGTTGGGCAGAGCAACGCGAGAAAAAAAAACCCTACAACCTTAAAGCGGAAACGGAAACACTATGTGGATGGCGAATAGCACAAGAGAGTTGCAAAATCCACTCGAATGAACACAAACAAGTGTGCTCTCGACAGGCACAGACAGAGTGTGGCTGCACAACTTCAGTGTGAGTCGGATGCAGAATTTCATATTTCCCACAGCCGGTGCGCGGCGATTTTTTTTCGTTTTTGCCCAGCCAGCACACTTTATTTTTGC
The DNA here is from genome assembly GCF_029784155.1 of Uranotaenia lowii. Classification (NCBI taxonomy): domain Eukaryota; kingdom Metazoa; phylum Arthropoda; class Insecta; order Diptera; family Culicidae; genus Uranotaenia; species Uranotaenia lowii. Next base: position 8,168,202 of record NC_073692.1, on the reverse strand, counting down.
ATCCCTCAAGTTTGAAAAGTTGGTCTAGGGGAGAAAAACAAAACCAGCCGAGAAAAGTAAATGCCAAACTCGAGCGCTCGGTCCCGGAAGTCAATGGTGAGAAAAGCGGAAATCTCCACGCAGCGCAGCAATGGGCCGCTAACGGAAGCTGTAACCTTTGTTTGCCTCATTGTGATGTTACAAAATGTTTTTTCTACTGACCTGCATTCTTCTCCATCAATCATTTTCGAGGTTTCGGAGTGTGACAATTCAGCTTTTAAAATATTTTATTACATTGAGTTCAACCAACCTTTCATCCGAAATATTATTGAATCGAAAAAAAACACCATGTTATTTCGTAGAATCGCATGTTAGGTCGATTTTTCCGGAACTAATTCTGGTTTTGTGTCTGGCGCACAAAAGACTTTCCAATTTGTTTTGCGTCCCGATAAATAATGTTCCATTCGCATTAGAAACACACAAACACAGAGTCGTACACCTAAATACAACAAACCTTGCAAAGCTATCAGTTGTTTCTCATTAAAGTTGCATTATTCTGGTGCCAGGATTAGGGAAACCACAATCCCACAAAAACCAGAAGCATAAATTCTCTCCCCCCCCACCATTTTGCACCAGAGCAGGGACAAAGCCAGAGACAGTGGATATTTTCCGAATGTTAGAATCAAACGAAATAGTAGCAGATCGGGGGAAAAATAAGCTAAATACAGCCTTTCCCCCCTACAACATGTTTCGACAAAACAGAAAGATTAGGTTTCCCGAGGATTAGTTTAGAATTTTGCTAAACAAGCTCATTATGAGGTGCATCGGTTGATTTTAGATGCGGTTTAAGTTCGATATTTAAATTACAGACAACAAACAAAAATATCATCAATCTGAGTTTAACTTATTTTGCTTAAAACCATCGCCCAAATCAAATCCACCTAATTATTCAAAAATATCATGACGAACCACCTCGAATTGAAATTCATTAGAGAATAGTTCGGCTGAAAGAAAAAAAAACCTCCCTCTAGGACAGTGGTTTTCAAACTTTTTCCATTCAACGCCCTTTTCACTAAATTTTTGAGCTCAACGCCTCCTTCTAAAGGGTGATACGGTCAAAATTTGGTCAATATCAACTTGACGTATTTCTTTTTGATTTTGGAATTCACTCCTATTTTGATTTTGGAATTCACTCTTCAGTAGTCAAAATGCCGTCCAAGGAAGAAGAGCAGCGTATCAAAATTTTGCTCGCGCATCGCGAAAATCCGAGCTACTCGCACGCAAAGCTGGCAAAATCGCTAAAAGTTGCCAAATCAACCGTTACAAATATAATTAAAGTGTTTGGGAAACGTTTGTCGACAGCCAGGAAGTCTGGATCGGAGGGAAATCGAAAAACGGAAGCCGTTGAGACGACAAAGAGAGTTGTCGGTAGTTTCAAGCGAAACCCTAATCTCTCTCTCCAAGATGCCGCAAATAAGCTGGGTGTATCGTCTACAACCGTGCATCGAGCCAAAAAACGAGCCGGACTATCGATTTACAAGAAGGTGGTGACTCCATATCGCGATGATAAACAAAATACGACGGCCAAAGCGCTATCCCGGAGGCTGTACACGACGATGCTGACGAAGTTTGACTGCGTGGTAATGGACGACGAAACCTACGTCAAAGCCGACTACAAGCAGCTTTTGGGACAGGAGTTTTATACGGCAAAAGGAAGGGGAAAGGTAGCAGATATTTTCAAGCACATGAAACTGTCTAAGTTCGCGAAGAAATATCTGGTTTGGCAAGCCATCTGTACCTGTGGCTTGAAAAGCAGCATTTTCATAGCTTCCGAGACTGTCAACCAATAAATTTACGTGAAAGAGTGTTTGAATAAACGTCTGCTGCCTTTCCTGAAGAAACACGGTTGTTCCGTACTGTTTTGGCCGGATTTGGCATCTTGCCATTACGGTAAAAAGGCCATGGAGTGATACGCCGCCAGCAACGTGCAGGTGGTTCCCAAGGACAAGAACCCTCCCAACACGCCAGAGCTCCGCCCAATTGAGAAATACAGGGCTATTGTCAAGCGGCACCTAAAGAAGACCAAAAAAACTGCTAAGGACGAGCAGCAGTTCAAGGCAAACTGGCTCTCTGCGGCGAAGAAGGTGGACAAGGTGGCTGTACAAAATCTGATGGTAGGGGTTAAGCGCAAGGCCCGACAATCCGGATTTGGAAAAGCGAAAGCCTTACTGAATATTTTTCCTGAATTTTATACTTATTAAACTTGAAAAAGAAATTTAATTTGATTTTTTAAATAAAAGATTTCACCGATTTACACGTGTTTTCCCTTGACCAAATTTTGACTGCATCACCCTTTAATAGTTCTTGAAATGCAAAAGGTTTATTGGAATCTTTTAAAACCATACGCATTTTTAACTAAGTTTGTAAACAAAACTCAACATTTATTCAAAGATTTTAATTTAATGATTAATGGCATTTCGGTGAATTATACATTCTAATAGGAAGAATTTCAAATGAAAGTAATGAAAATTATAGACGGATAGATTAGATTAGGAAGCATGAAAGGTGTTGAAAATGAGCCAAGAGCGTGATTTGAGAAAACTTCTTGCCGCACAAGACCATTTGTCCCACATCGTATTATTGTCTAGAAGAAGCAAAGTCGATAGGCTGACTTTGCATTGATCTATACAATGATACATGGATGGATCGAAGCACGTGTTTTTTCGTACCCCGATCGGACAAAAGGAAATGTACGGCCGGCTCAGATGAAGTTTTCTATTGCGAGAGCTGGTTCGATCGATGTGTAAGCTGTTTTCGGGTGTTCGTTGTTTGCACGGCGACGCTACTACTTTATTGTTTCGCGCACTTTGAGTAACCGTCAACGTCCCTACTTCTTAAGCCATGCACATCAATTAGTGAACTGCATTTTTATTTCCCCATATTTCCCCCCCTTTTCTTTGCCAATTGATTTTGTGTTATTTACGAAGTTTTCTCAAATCACGCTCTTGGCTCATTTTCAACACCTTTCATGCTTCCTAATCTAATCTATCCGTCTATAATTTTCATTACTTTCATTTGAAATTCTTCCTATTAGAATGTATAATTCACCGAAATGCCATTAATCATTAAATTAAAATCATAAACCAGCGGTGATAAACTGTTAACACATTTATTCAAAGAATAAAGTAAAAAATTTAAACTAGAGTCCATAACCGGCTGAGGTGCATAGGTTTTTTTTTTAAATTTTAATTGCTTTATTTCTAATTATTGAAATATCACTTTTGACTCTAAAATCCATAAAAAGCGAGTCGGAAAACAAAGACGTCTACTGATGATCGCAGAAATATTGAGTTCGTTGGCAAAGATAACTTTGTATAATTAATATGTTCAGAAAATATTTCATAAAAATTTAAATACTGTACAAAATTTGGCGAAAAGCTAATTTTGCTAGCACTAAATCACTGGTAAAAAAACAGTTAACAAGTGAAATCTGTTTGTTCATGAATATTGACTGAAATGAGAAAATTTTAAAATAGCGCCTGGGTAAACAATTTTAGGTTTTTATCAAAACGACCGAGCCTTAAAGTTGACGACAAAAATTCTAATTTCTTAGAAAAAAAAAATGAATCTGTAGATAACTCTGTGGATCATCCTAACCAGTATGATTATCCGTAATTCATTATTCGTAAATTTCGTAGAACTATTGTGCAAATCATCGAAAATTCAATCATTTCACTTGAAGATTGGCAATCTACATCATGAATCAGTTTAAAAATCTTATGTTGGTGATAAATAATACTAAGAAAATATTACTATATAAAATTAAGAAAATCCGCGAAATCTGTAAAATTAATCTAGAATCAAGAATGTACACAAACTATAATTATATCGAAACTTGCTTAAAAAACTGTATAATTGAGGATTTGTAATGAGATTTTGACAACCTTGCTCAACATCTTAGTGCAAAGCTCTCATACAGAACTTTAAATGTAAAAAAAAAACAATTTTTCTACCGTTATTAAAAAAAGTCTAATGGCTAATTTAAAATGTGGAAGACTTCTCGTAAATACTCCAAGAAAAAAGAAATCAAATTCGATGAATTTCAAAAACATTTCAACGTTTGAAGCTGAGAAGATTCTGATTTCCTATAAAAAAAAAGTTTAACTTTAATTTAACGCTAGGATTTACACCTTTGAATGGAAGAGATGACAAATCGTATCATCAGCCAATTAGAATTTTTCTCAGAAAACAGTTTAAACTTTTTAAATGAATCAGGAAGGCCTTCAATTTTTGTTTGCAATAACAAAGATAAGCAAATAATGTCTTTATTTGGAAAAATGATTGCGAAAGAGTTAAAATCAATTTAAAGTTTTTGTTTATTTTCAAATTTTATCGGTGTACCGAGTGAAATGGTGTTAAATTTCGGATTCCTCTAAAAACATCAGTAGGATTTATCTTTTCTTTTACAGATTTATTTCTTAAAATCAGCTATAGTTATCAAGTAAATCTCTGCCTATTAATTAATAAATACCTACTGTTCTAAATGATGCCGCCGACAAAATTTCAAAATCAAAGTGGCCCGTTGGATCAATACCCGATTTAAAACGTTTTTATTTTTTATAAACATCTTCGAACAGAAGAAATGTTTCGAATTATGCGAAATTCACATCTCAATTTCAGAATTTTGTTTAAAAATGCTTCTTTCAAATAAAATCCATTACTGTCAAAGTGTAACAAATCTCTTCGAAAAGTCAAAGCGGGAACAATATATTTAGGTTTAGATATCAAGTTTTTTTTAAGTAGGTATCATTCATCATACAAACATTATTCTTGTGATAAAATAGACAAAAAAATTATAATTGCATTGAAGCATTGAAAAAAAATTATAATGATTTGAAAAGGCAACCAACACTGAAATTGGTTTGGATTTCATTTTTTTCATTCTGTTTTAAACTCGTCAAAACAAATTTCTTGTATTTGATTGTTTTCGACAACATGTACGATCTACACACATCTTGCATTGGCTGATACACGAGGTACAACTGATAATCAAGAGCAACGCAAGATGCCAAAATGAGTATCTGGATTCAATATTCATTCCAAGTGCTGCTCTTGAAGATCAGTGTGGTACCATAATGCACACCGTGACAAGTCAATGTAATCATAGAAGGGATTATCTGAAACAGCAAAAATAACTCTTTAGGTGCAGAGAGCTCATACGACCCATAAAGCTGTTTCAGAGAGGAATGAGAAGGGATGTTTAAGTGGAAAATCTTACATGGCGAATAGGATTGACGAAATATGTATATATATATATATATATATATATATATATATATATATATATATATATATATATATATATATATATATATATATATATATATATATATATATATATATATATATATATATATATATATATATATATATATATATATATATATATATATATATATATATATATATATATATATATATATATATATATATATATATATATATATATATATATATATATATATATATATATATATATATATATATATATATATATATATATATATATATATATATATATATATATATATATATATATATATATATATATATTTATATATATATATATATATATATATATATATATATATATATATATATATATATATATATATATATATATATATATATATATATATATATATATATATATATATATATATATATATATATATATATATATATATATATATATATATATATATATATATATATATATATATATATATATATATATATATATATATATATATATATATATATATATATATATATATATATATATATATATATATATATATATATATATATATATAATTAAAATAATATGAAACAATCTCACCAAAGTCTATTAATAGGCGATGAGGGAAGGAAGCAGCATGGATTGATACATATATATTTGAGGGTCCTTTTGTAGAAATAGTGGTCATCTCTGCACCATCCAGTCATTGTTGCTCGATAATCAAGCAAGTGTTTATGAATCAATTTTCGTGATTTGAGTACTTCTTTTCTTCTGCTGATCTTTTGCTCAACTGCTATTCTTACACATATTTCGAAAAAGAAGCTCGAAAACAAATAAGAATCATTGTTTTTTTCACGAAAACAAATGAGAAAATTGCGAGGTCGGAAAAAACTCCTTCAACAATCTAGATCTTGTTCAGACATAAAACTGACACTGGTCCTTTTAAGACAAAATGTAGATATTCACAACACTCGGGTTGGTTCACTGCAAATAATGATAAAAAAAATTCCACAAATATTTTTCTCTTTTGAGCTTTAAACTTTAAAAAATCCAATCAATTTCTTTCTATTTAAGAATATTTTCCGCAGCACGAAAAAAACCGCGTGTTGACGCTTCAGCACACGCCTACTCTTTTCTCCATTTTCTACAACATGTACGATCTAGTAAATTAATCCTAGGGAGTGAGATTTGAAGGACTGGAGACCTTTTATTTAAACCTTCCAAAGCTATTCACGAAATATTTTTCGGGAAATTTGACGTGTTGGCATTCTACCGGTCGCAAATATTTACCGATTTTTATGTTGATAATTTCATTGTATGGGTAATTACTTCTCGTTTCCCAATGTTTAAAAATAAAGTCTGTATGATTGAGGAGGTTAATAGTATGGTTAGAGCTTTGAAATAGTTTTGAATAATTATTCGCGAATTAAAAAATCTCAAACTTGTCAAAAATTTTGATAATTTCAATCACACAACACCAGCGGAAAAAAGAGAACAATTTTTAATTTTTTTATATATAATTTTGAAAATCAAATTTTTTGATAGAAAATGTGTAAATATTGACAACTCCTACAAAAAAATTATATCCCATGGAGTTGTTTAAAGAAGTGATTATAAACAGTCGCTAATGTGAGAATTCACGTCAAAACAACGGAAATTTTTACTTTTACGAATAAATCTGGACATTCTCTAACAAAAAAGTAAAAATCTTATTTGAAAATAACGAGATGATTCTGAAACACTAAATTTTTAAGAAATTGGTTGATGGCCGGAAATGAAAACTGCGCAAATGAGTGTTGGCAAGTCACAAAATTTGATTCTTTGTAAAAAAAATCTCAGGAAAATATGCTTTTACCCTCCAAGTGGTCGGATTTTTACAAATATAACATAATTTGATTGATTTTAAATAAGTTAACTTCAATACTAAATTAAAAATATTAAAAAAAAAATTTTTTTTGTGAATCTTCGCATAAACAACTGTGAAAAACAGTATTAATTTCAAATCAATTTTCTATTGAAAAAAAGGGAAAGTTTAATAAGTCGGTAAATTAATTATTTAAGTCGGTATAACAGACTATCACTTTTTAAATCGTACATAAAATTAGAATGGCTCAGAATGACTTGAAATTTCGTGACGAGAATTCCGTCCATAACCCTCACGTCACAACTTTTATGAGACATAACTTTGTTTGTTGATTGATCGAAAAGCTAAGTTACATCAAATTGCAGGTACTTATTTTCTCTACAACTTACACCGAAACTCTATTCCAACAGAGAGAACAGAAAATCATAGTTTAAATTTAAGTCAAAAATGATTAATTATAGCGTAAATTCATGTCACAAAAGTAATCGATCACATCACAAACACCTTTTATTTATAATGACCAATGCTGTATTTAAGCATTTCCTTGATTTTTTTTATATGTGGGGGTCCAACAAATATTTCCAGGATCTTCTGGTAAATTTCTAAAAATAAGTTTTTTTTAGTGATATAGCGAGAAAAACAAACACCACATGCAAACCCAAAAGCACTATAAATGTAAACCTTTTAAAGAGTAACACAAGCACGTGTTTGAAGTTTTTCTACTTATGGTATGTAACATTTCTATCCTACAGCATTTTTATGAGCTTTTTAAAAAAAGTCATCCGGCACACATCTAATTTTTTGGACATTTCATTATAATTTCAAATAAAATTTAGGCCAGTTACCAGTTACTTACCCTACATAGTAAGTTGCCTTACTTTGAATCCTATAATTTGTTGTATTATTCGAGAAAGATCTACAAATATAAAATGTTATTTTACATTAAATACTATCATGAAAATGTTTTACAGCTTTTTACTGAACAAAAAACACTGAAATAACTGTTATGAATATCTCAAAAATTATCATCCTTTGTCAGCTCTATCAGCAGCACAGTAATTTAAACTTTTTATTTTTAAATACTTACTCGTAGTTTATTTGCACAAAGCTTAAAACAGTTTTAGTAATGCTAAAAATTCGTCCCCTAATTGATTGGTTGGTATTTAAACAAAGTTTAAGAGATGTCAGGCAAAGATAGGATTAAGGAAGAATAAGATTTCATTGTTTTCAGAGGAGTAGCTTAATTTTCTGCCAGCAAAATGAGTTGTTTTCAATTTTCGGAATTATATGACCAAAGTGAGCGATAGGTCCAAAGTAGGGTCACATACCTTATTCTGTACTCGTCTTTAGTCTTTAGTCGACAACATTGATGATAGTGAGAATCAAGCCAAAGGAGTCATATAAGGTTAACTGAGAATCTTTCATTTTGGTCTAAAAATCGGATTTTTTCCACCTGTACCAATACTTGGGTTGTAAAAAGGCCCATAAAAATAAAAATTAATAAAAATAAACTCTTCAACTCTTCAACAACAGTGGTCTGTGAATGGTTCTAAATAATTAAAAAAAAATTATGTTTATGATACTGCAGCTTTAGCACAGCAAAATCCATTGGAAATTTTTGAACAATCCGTTTTAGAGTGGCAATTGATTCATGGAAAAACTTCTTAATCGAATTTTGAAATCCGACCTCTTATTTACATTTTGTGGATTTGCCCAAAAACTTACCTATTCAAAATTTCAGCTCAATCGGACTTGATTTAATGGTGCCCAAAGCGCTCAAAGTTTCCGTTTTTGACCCTGGGGGGAAAAGGAAATCGGTAAAATCAAAGTTTTCATTTTGGTGCCAAACAAATGATTCAAAAATACATGATACGTCAAGATCTGGTGTTACCTCAAAAGAAAAAGTTTGACAAGTCGACTTTCTTTGAAAACCATTCGTCTTGGTCCCAGAGAGTGGTTTTTTAGCCGTTTTTTTTTTCACGATAACATCATGTCTAAACGTTTCATGCTTTTCTAAGACCTTTGCCCTCAAAATCAAAATTTCGCTTTTTCTGATTTCCACTGGTTCCTTCTTAGGTGATTTTAAAGGTAAAAAAACCGAATCTTTGAGAATTTAAAGGAATCCCAAAATCTAGTTCGATTGAGCTGAAATTTTGCACAGATTTGTTTTTTGGACCAAATCTACAAAACCTTTTCGGTCGGTTTGCGAAATTTATCGTTACCTATTTGGCTGCTACCCTATCCTGTACATAAAACGCTAGAAACTCTTCCAAAAAAACAAACCAAACCAAAAATTCCCTTTAATTCAACCAGATTCATCAATCGAAAACTTTCACTGAAGAATATAGTAAGTTGCTATCGAAATACCGTTATTTGAAATTTTTTGCACCGTGGTTGAATTAAAGGGAATCTTTCGATTACTTTGATTAAGCAGAATTATTCAACCAAGTAGACTAAAAACACATATTAGAGTAAAAATTCCTATATTTATACGCACTCCCATGCGTACCATTTGACAGATCTATCAAAATAACACTTATGTTACCAATTCTTTCAATTCTACCCTCATGATTATAAACCCAAAAGCTGTTAATTTTTCTGCTCTAACCAACTTAAAATTTTTAATTCTTCAAACTATTTCGTTTCTTTCACATGTCTGCAACCCATAGACTGATCCAAACGACTGATAATCACGTTAGACACATCTGACAAAGATATTTCTAAAATTTATAATAGGATTCATAGCTAGAATTTGATCTGGCCACACCGGAAAAGATTTTTCTCTTGAAAAACCCTTCCAATTGTTTCTTGGGGACATAAATGGCGTTATTAAGCAGAATGATAAAGTTAACATCCAAATATTAATTGATACATTTTTCGTAGGAGCCATAAAATTTACCATGCTTAATTTGATTGCATTTGCTTGATTAGTTCCAGAGTTATTTGAAAAATTGTTTAAAAGCCCCCTTCCAATCTCTCCACTGGAAGAAAGGAGGAGTCTCAAATAATCACAGAAACATTTCTAGCATCTAAATACCCTCCCATGCCAAGTTTGGTACCATTTGCTTGATTGGTTCTCGAGTTATGCAAACATTTGTCTTATGTTTGGGAGGTCCCCTTTTTTGGAGGGGGGAGGCTTTCAAACCATAAGATCACCTTCCCCGACCTTCAATAGCCCACGTTTCTAAGTTTCACGTAAATTGGTTCAGTAATTTCCGAGTCTAGATACCTATCTGAAAACCAATATAATATCTTATAAATTTGAAGAAGTTTAAACAATATATTTTAAATCATTATGTCATTGCTATTCGAAATCTTTCATTTTTCATTAAAAGCCTATTCAAATTTTAATATAAATTCAAAGTTCCAATTATTTTCTCCTTCATATACATAGATATCTGAATTCGGAACTTCAGGCCACAACGACAATGATTTTCTGTCTTAATGAATATAATTTCCTCATCATCATCATCCATGCTGTCGCAATCAAAATTCCTTCACCAAAACTTCTGATCGCAGTATAACTCCCTGCGTGTGACTAATTTTTGCTCGACTAATCCCCGAAAATTCTTTCGACACCAGTTTGTTGGGAGCTCGTCGTCGACGTCTTTCACTAAATTTAACATTCCACTGAATGAATGGCCCGAATGACCGTATGCCTATAACGAAACGAAGCGACAAAACGATTCATGTGGTGGTAAACTTTCCTGAATGTTGGCCCCGGATTATGTTGCTGCAGTCTGCTGATTTCCCTCAGAAAATCGCATAACTTTTCGGCTTTTCTTGGGTCCATTCGATGGCTTAAGTGCGTGTCTGCTCCTGTGCTCGTACAGATGTGTGTCTCTGTGTGGGTGTAGGTGGTAATCTTTATTAATTACACTCCACAGAGCCGGCCTTTAACCCACACATGCCGGCTCGACTCCCTGGTGGACAACCCAAATCTCCCACTGGACGAAGAATTTACGTGAGGGGGTGGATTGATTGAGGGATGCTGAACTGAAACACGAAGACAGGAAGTCGTATGGTGCTCAATTAGGATTTTGTCACCAAAGGGAGGATAATGAATTAATTGGTGAGGTCTCTGTGGTTTTTCGGCCAAGAGGAGATTGTTGAGAGAGCGCACAAAAGTTTTGCTCGTAAATTGATTTGCCAGACACGCCGAACAAGCGAAAAGGGGAGAACGAGATAGATAGAGTGATTTGCAAGAGGACAGAACATCGAGGTTTAGCTTCCTGCCAATCGGGATGTTCTTCGGTTGGCCAGCAGCAGGCGCCCACAGGATGTTGTTGTGACCTTATTTGGTTGATTGGATCGAATTGATTGGAACCGGAATTTGCATAATGGAGCAAAGAATGTCTTTCGGAAAAGTTTTTCAAGCTTTGACTCGTGTATAAGAAAGTTTTTTGTTTCAAACAAAACGCAAAATTTGTTTCAAAATAAGACAACAAAATGGGTTAGATTCGTTAGATACAAACATATCATGAAATTGTGATTGTTTTTGCCTGTTTTAGTATTATCGAAACTTGACTTCACCTCACTTGAACTGCTGGATTTTTTTTTATTCCAATCCTTGTTCAAATCCTAGATAATCTTTTCTGAATCGCTTTGTCCTATGCTCAATTAATCGTTTTTTTTTTTCTCAATCTAGATTAGATTACGAAAACAGGGGTATATTTTTTCATCTTATATCGTATTTTTTCAGTGATATAACGCTGAAGCCGAATTTCGAAAAAAAAACCTTTCCTACTCTCTTCGTTTTGGAACATCATTCATTGGGACAAGAACTTAGATAGTTACAAAAGTTTCAGGTTCTTAAAAGTTAAAATAAATTCAAACAGCTGTCAGAAAACTGCGATAAATTTCCTTTGATTGTTCTCGGTGACACTTTCGTCCCATAATTTCATAACCCAACTATCAACAACATTCAAATCCTCAAACAACATCAACATAGCATTTTATGCGTGTCGAAGTAAATTCCTTCCAAGTAAAGCAGCGCAAACATTTTGTAGCTAGTTGGTCCTATAAGACTACCCTATGTACCTAACAAACTGCCTAACTCGACCAACAAGTTGGCTGTTTGCGCGAATGAAAACTTCCAATCACAGCAAACAATCGCCATAAGCTTGCTGTGATGTTTTTGCAGCATAATTTTATCGTACTGCGCCTTTGCGAAAACAACAAAACACAAAACAAAGCAACCACATAATTCTAGACACGGAAAGAAAAATGAAATTCGCTTTTTTCTCCCCCGTCACTTTTCCCTGACATAGGACCCGCTTTTCTCTTATCAGTCACGATACGGGAAAAGCTGGTGGCTATTAGAAGAGGAAAAGCTCAGCAATAAAAGTGTAAACAAACCCAGGGAAGGGAAAAATAACAACGACCTAATGGAGAGAGGAAAAACAATTTAATTTTAATTGTTGCCATTCCGGATCCACTTGTACTGGAGTTTTTTTTCGTTGGCATGATTTCATGATCATGATTTTTCTTACTGGCAAGTAAAGTGAACAAAACTGCGGAAATCGCATGTTTGCTCGCTTCGAAGCAGCAGACGGACGAAATACGTCGGAAATGTCAGGAACTAATGTTCACACTCTGTCACCACGGCTCAGATCCATAAACAGGTAAGTGTACGTTCGGCGGGAGATACGAAACATTACATAGTTGACTAATTTTATCACGCACCTTTCTGATTATTTTGGAAACCGAGACCATTCGCACTTTGGATGTTATCTGAATGTGGAGATCATGACAGCAACTTGGTGTTTATGAGCGGCGATTTTATTTGAAATCGTTTGGAAAATTTTATTGAAACTACTTGAAGCTGAACATCCAGAAATTTGAGTGTAATTCATTTACCATACCATGTAGATTTTGTGCATTTTTTAAATTTTAACTTTAAATGTGCAAATTTAAACTATTTAATTTTTTTACATATCTGGAAAACTTTTTTTCGCCATTTTTTGTCATTTTTGTAAATTTTATCATTTTTATCATTTTTATAATTTTTTAAATTTTTTACATTTTTGTCATTTTTGTAATTTTTGCATTTTTGTCATTTTTGTCATTTTTGTCATTTTTGTCATTTTTGTCATTTTTGTCATTTTTGTCATTTTTGTCATTTTTGTCATTTTTGTCATTTTTGTCATTTTTGTCATTTTTGTCATTTTTGTCATTTTTGTCATTTTTGTCATTTTTGTCATTTTTGTCATTTTTGTCATTTTTGTCATTTTTGTCATTTTTGTCATTTTTGTCATTTTTGTCATTTTTGTCATTTTTGTCATTTTTGTCATTTTTGTCATTTTTGTCATTTTTGTCATTTTTGTCATTTTTGTCATTTTTGTCATTTTTGTCATTTTTGTCATTTTTGTCATTTTTGTCATTTTTGTCATTTTTGTCATTATTGTCATTTTTGTCATTTTTGTCATTTTTGTCATTTTTGTCATTTTTGTAATTTTTGTAATTTTTGTCATTTTTGTCATTTTTGTCATTTTTGTCATTTTTGTCATTTTTGTCATTTTTGTCATTTTTGTCATTTTTGTCATTTTTGTCATTTTTGTCATTTTTGTCATTTTTGTCATTTTTGTCATTTTTGTCATTTTTGTCATTTTTGTCATTTTTGTCATTTTTGTCATTTTTGTCATTTTTGTCATTTTTGTCATTTTTGTCATTTTTGTCATTTTTGTCATTTTTGTCATTTTTGTCATTTTTGTCATTTTTGTCATTTTTGTCATTTTTGTCATTTTTGTCATTTTTGTCATTTTTGTCATTTTTGTCATTTTTGTCATTTTTGTCATTTTTGTCATTTTTGTCATTTTTGTCATTTTTGTCATTTTTGTCATTTTTGTCATTTTTGTCATTTTTGTCATTTTTGTCATTTTTGTCATTTTTGTCATTTTTGTCATTTTTGTCATTTTTGTCATTTTTGTCATTTTTGTCATTTTTGTCATTTTTGTCATATTTATCATTTTTGTCAGTTTTGTAGTTTTTGTAATTTTTGTAAATATTTTAAGTTTTGTATTCTTTATAACTTTTGTATTTTTTGTAATTTCTGTAATATTTGTAATTTTTGTTATTTTTGTAATATTTGTAAATTTTGTAAATTTTGTCATTTTTGTTATTTTTGTCATTTTTGTCTTTTTTGTCATGTTGAACAATTTTGTCATTTTTGTTATTTGATTATGAGCGTCCGTATTTTTTTCCTAAGAAACAGTTGTAATGGTTTGGTTGAACATTAAAATTTTATTTCAGATTATCTCTTTTTTATGCTATACATCTACTGAGAGTACAGGCGTAGCATCAGAACGCCTCCATCGAGCGATAATCTGGTTTTCCCTAGGCCGTCAATCACTTCTCTTCAATTATTCCAATTACCGTCCGGGATCGATCCTATCGTACCGTTTGAATCGAGCTTGGAATCGAAGCCAATTGGGTGGGAAAACGATCTGCAGAATCACCAAAGGGAAAATTAAACTAACGCAATAATCAACCATCTTTCTGTGTAGTTGCTCGTCTAACCGAAATCCGGAACGCAAATCGTAACACGTCCTTGTCTGATCTCAGCAAGCTTCGTGTCTCTGGAAAACAGACGAAGAAAAAAGCACAGATACATGAAAAACAGCAGGCATAGGAAATCAACCCAGCCAACTTAGGGCCTTTTCACTCCAGGGATTCCTGTCGAAGGAACGGGCCGCCCCAAGATTGGCAAACAATCTTAATTGGAAGGAAAAGTGCAAATAATGGTGCTTCCGTTTTTGCGTTTGCCCAGGAGTTTGCAAAACATTTTATTTCCTTGCCAACTTTCTTTTTTTTGCCTTCTACAGCCGAAGAAAAGAACCACAGAAAACTTTGTGCGAGAGGTGCGAAGAAAGGATCAACACACAGCAGTAGGCGAGGAACACCCAAAGTTGGAGCTCAATCAATCTTGACTTGGCCTACTGAGAGACAAGACTATTAGGTACGAATTGGAAACATGTTGTGAGGAGGCTGCGAAGAAGGAGATGAACATTTTTCGAACAAAGTCTGCTGGGGCTGTGTACTGTAACTGTGTGTACTGTTTCTTAGTTTATTCTTTTCGAAGGGTAGTGCTACCTTTTTTCGGTGGAATTTTTTATTAGAAAACTTTTATCACAGGAATGGGGAACCGAAAATTATGAGTTAAACTTTCAAAATAGATCTCGGTTATAATTTGATCAAACAGATAAACGTGGACACTGTCCTTTTGTTAAAATAAATAAAACAGAAGAAAGTTTTCGCAACGATGATAGAAAGGCAAACAAAAAGCTTGTTGGGTTCTGCATTCCCATCTTCATTCTTGTAGAACATCAAACAAATTACCGGATGGATGAATGGACGACGGCGACGACGAAGACGGTTGTCGGAGATGGATGATGGATGAAGTTGGCTCCGACTGATAGCTGGCTGGAACTTCGCACAGCTTCCGATTTGCCCGGATTGTCTTAGACTGGTGGAGTACGGCCAGAAAGAAAGGAATAAAAAAAGTAACAATCCCTAGTTTATGGACAATATGAACAACTCTTCATTACATGTGTCTCACTTCCTCTCGGTGATCCATCAATTAATTAAACTTGTTGACTACATGCGAAATTGATGAGAAGAAAATCAAACTAAATACTGTTGATGTTTGGCAGTTCATGGTAAATAAAGGTTCAGAAATTTACTGCCTCCATTGCATTTGATTAAAGTTTATGTTACTTTTTCAAAACTAAATAAACTTCTTGAAGATAGAATCTTTCATTAAAATTCATTCAATGGTTTCACAGCTGAATCATTTTTTCTTTTTGACTTCCCGAGCAGACTTTTATTGCAAAATTATACCTAATTTTGCTATCATGCCTTGAAAGTAGAATGAGGTATCATTTTGGCCGAATAAAGGTGGTACAATGCCAAAATTTGGGTCTCACTTTTCATATACGAATACCTCGATTATACCAAGTGTAGGTATCATTGAAACCTTAATGATGCCTTGTTTAGCCAACGTTTTGAAACGGGGTTTGAGGGCATAATGATACCACTTTAAGGTTTAATCTACAGCCAAAACTTGGCATCGTTGTGCTTTCAAAATTTCATTGATAAAGGATGGCTTAACGAGGTATTAAAATACATTTAGTGAAACCAAAATTTGGCACAACTGTGCCATCCGTATATGGCAAACGAGCGCCAATTTTTGCATTGTACCACCAATCCTCTGAAAAATTATACCGACTTCCGCTTAAAAGGCATGATAGCAAAACACTAGGTATAAACCATCGAATAATTTACTCCAATTTACTAAAAAAACCAAAGAAAGTTGTATTCTATACACTCAGGGTATACAATGAACAGTAGTATATGAATATAGTCTTTTAAAATGCAACTAGAGGGAAAAACATCGCAATGTGTAATGAATATCGACTGCACTTATGGTTGCATAAATTAAGGCGATTTCTAAACCTTCAAATATTTAGTTGAATAAGATTTGGTTTTGCTATAAAAGCTTAACAGCAGGTAGTATTGAAAAATACATTCAGGCGTTTCAATGTGCCATGAAGGGCGGTGTACTATGAATAATCCCTTACCGCAGTTGTTGCATATGTCAAGGAATATGCTCAAAACCGTAGTCGCTCGCGAGTCGGAAACGTTTTATAACTCTTTAAACATTTTTTTGAATTCAAATAATTGTTAATACTTTTTTAGAAAAAGGAAAAACTCATCCTAATTTAATTTTTTTTCTAATTTTTCCAATTTATAAAAATTACAATCGATTTTCCATTAGCTAAATTTTTATCTTTCTAAGCTCAACCAATGTCTTTTTTCAACCAATGTCTTGAGTGTGTTTTTTTCTAAATTCCGTGACGACTTGAAATATCTGGTGAAAACTTTCAAAAAAAAATTTATCAACAACTATTTAGATAATTTTGACAATATTTGAGGTGCACTCAACTCTCTTTTTGAGCAGTTGGTTTAAAGATCTATGCTTTGCTAAGCTG
Source organism: Uranotaenia lowii (assembly GCF_029784155.1). Taxonomy (NCBI): domain Eukaryota; kingdom Metazoa; phylum Arthropoda; class Insecta; order Diptera; family Culicidae; genus Uranotaenia; species Uranotaenia lowii. The sequence continues at coordinate 8,151,068 of NC_073692.1, read as the reverse complement.
TTATTTGAACCAAAATTTGGCCTAGATGTACTCTCCGGAAATGGAAAATAAGAGCACATTTTTATATTGCACCACCTTAAATCTGGCAAAAATAAACGAAATTTTACTTGCAAAGCATGGTAGTAAAAATTTGGGATTCGAATAAAAAACAATATTTAGTTGAATCTGATTTTGCATGTAATTTTTGTTATATTATCATAAACAGCAGTATTTTCTATAGTATATATTTAGGCATTTCACTCGGCGGTGCATGACAGTATATTATGAATAACCCCTTTCCAAAATCGTTGCATATTTGAAGGGGGTAGCTGTTATACTATAGTCGCTTGATAATCGGACATTTTAAGGTCCAAAAAACTCAAGATGAGTAGAGAGTGGCTACCTTTAAATTGGAATATCAATATTATAATTAGAAATGTATGAAATATATTGGGATGCAAAATAATGCAACATTTGAATAGTTATACAAAACGACTTTTAAAAAATAATAAGTTGAATTTGACCTTATAAACAAATTTGATCTAACTTGAGTTGACTTAAAATATAAGAGAAATTTTTTTTTAAATATAGGTATAATTATTCTGAGTATTTTTGTTTTTCTAATACAACCGATTTAAATTGATAAATCGAAAATATATTTCAAACTTAACTTTACCGAACTTACGCCTAAGTTATTAACTTTGGCGTAAGGTCGGTAAAGTTTAGTTTGAAATTTTTTTTCGATTTTATCAATTTGAATCGGTTGTATTAGAAAAACAAAACTGCTCAGAATAATTATCTATTTACAATTTTTTTTTCTTATATTTTAAGTCAACTCAAGTTAGATCAAATTTGTTTATAAGGTCAAATTCAACTTATTATTTTTTAAAAGTCGTTTTGTATAACTATTCAAATGTTGCATTATTTTGTATCCCAAATTTTTGAATTAAGCCGCTTTATTTATTTGGGCAAAACTATACAAAATTTGCTCAAGACGCATGATAGCAGTTTTGCAAATATTTTCGTGTTGATTATACCATACAAAGAAATTCGGTATTATTTCACCCTCATCGTCTGTCTGGGATTTTTCTTGCACATTGACATTGATGACCTTATTTCGTAATTCAGTCTAACAATAAGAAGCAATTCAAATGATAGCATAAATAAAGGCGTTTAAAAGTATTGTGATTAATCGTCTTTACTCAGCATGTGTGCATGAAATTAGAACCTGATGAAACTTTTTATGATTGTTTATCGCACGACAGCTTAGAAACCAATGTTCTACATAAAAACTGAATCAATTTTGTGCTCCACTTTATACTTGAGCTTAGGGTCTGATTTATCGTGCATGTTAATTTTCCATAAAATTCTTTTGGCCTGCGGGATAGATTATGTAAATAAAACAAGAATTTTCATAATTGTCAAAAAGATTTTTTTTTAAAGAAACTGTTTAAATTTGTTCAGTTTATTGAACAGTAGTACAGTCAAAATTAACAGAAAACACACCAATTTTAATAACCTTAGTTACGTGACGGGCGCTGATCCACCTAATTTTCAGATAACGACTTTAATTCAATTCAGCTTGTTTCGAAAGGAACCAAAAATAATTTTTATCAATTGTGTTTTCCGGTTAAACTACTCTTGAACTGAACTCCTGAATTTATATAAAAAAGAACAAAAGCACTATAAGCGCCAGGCAACGCAAAGATTGGCTAGCACAAAATTCGTTGTCATCTTAAATGGGAGACTATTTACAGGCGTTAAAAATGTGCATTGCAGGTATTTGTCCAAATTGTTATGTAGGTATGTCTAATCCTAATCTATATCTTAGCTTAATATAAGTTAATATATTGTATTCAAAAATTTTCAAATTTTGAAAAAAAATACTTGTTATCAAAGCATGAAAATATTAATCGTTGAACACTAAAGAATACTTAAAAATAAATTAAATTTGCATTCAGAAGAACTTTTTCAAAAGTAAGTTTATCTACTGAAGAAAATTCCTGCCATTCCGAGCTCCAAATAGTTTAACCTGCATGCATGATTACGTGATCTCACAGGTCAGTTCACAACTACCCAGATATGCTCAACTACCGATATTGGATATCAGCCTCACTGAATTGCATAGATCTCAACAAACCGATGAATTATCAAAAGCAAGAAACTTTTAATTTCGAAAAGTGTTGGCCGTTGTTAATAACGGAGATGACGGAGTTTTCGTCGATGTGTATTCGTCATAGCTATTTCAAAAAGAGCTGGTGATCCAGAAGTCACTGGTGATTTGCTAGTGTATTTCCTTCAATGGACCGTTACATGAAGCTGTTTGAATGAGGGAATGTTTATAAACAAGGATTTATTAATTTCATGGTCATAAAAATAAAATCAAGATTAAGTAAATGTTTACATAATAAATAAATGAAATAATAATAAAGGCATTTTTGTGATAAATCTACAGCGAAGATAAAAGCGATTAAATTTATTTTTAACGTCTCAGTTTTAAATTTCAAATTCTCTAGCCAATAACCATGGACTCGAGCTATAAAACTAACCCGGGAAGCAAAACAGAAGCATTTAAATGAATTAAGTTGAACAAAAACTCAAGAGTATTTTAATATGACAAATCCGGTAGAATATATTGCATCCAGCTAAACGCCTAAATTTATGTGAGTAAATTACGTCAACATTTTTCCAAACTGAACAGATAGTGGTAATGTAAACGACCTTTTGAAGACTATGTTTTGCTGACGGAAGAGATAGTCGTTAAAAATATGTCATTATATGAATTGCATAATCTGTTTTCGTAAGAAAGCGCAAATTCCAGATTTTTTTTTGGAAATTCTTTTAAAATTGAAAGTGAGATATTTGAAGGTACGATTTCAACGAGTTGATAGTTCTTGATTTTTGAAGCTACTAAGTTTAACGAATTTTTATCATGCCAGATAAAATTTTGGTAGGTTCTCGTTAGGATAATGATGACTTCACTGCAAAAATTTCTTAAAAAACTTTGTAAGAAACAAAAATCCGTACCCTAAACACGAAAATGGCCAAATATACTTATTGTAACTCGCGGTTTTGCGAATGGTTTTTAATTTGGCTAATAAAAACTTCTATTGGATAACCATTAGTGACAATACAGTAATACAATTTACATACCTTTTAGTATTGATTCCTGGTGCAACACTTGGTGCTTTTGCTTCTATCCAAAAACTTTTACTCCGTATTCCTTGGATATTCTGTTAAGATTCGGTTTCCTCCTATCAGATGCAGAGAACTTGATCCGATTTGATGCCATTGCTTGCATTACGGCCGTACTTCAAGCTGATGATTCGGCGATCAGCACAAACTTTCTTTCGCCTTTAATGCTGCTGGTGATATATCTACTACAGTGGTACTGGACGTAATCGGTGGTGCTAGGCTTGCGGAACTTAAGCCATAACAACTGATAGATAGAAAACTGTAACTTTTGTTTAATTTTTAATTTAATTAACTTTGAAATTAAAATCAAGTTGTTTACACCAGACTGTTGTGTTTGTTGTGGTGATGAGCGCAGGACGTCTATAGCTACGGGTGGATGCATTTTAAGGAAAAGTAGGCAAGGGGTACCAAAAGTTTTCAGTGGTGGAGGGTGGAGACGGAGCGCTTTTTGACAGCCAGTTGTTCGCCTACCATGCCTACGATTACGATTGCCTGTCACAAGATGGTCGATTCCGCGTTTTTGGATATTAGCACACCCGAAGCTGTACTCGCCCTGGATGAGCGCATCCGCAAGTGATCAGTGAAGTACAGTATATGTCCAGCATTCCTTTTATCGTTTCCTTCAAAATAAAATAAAATCATGTATTCAAAACATCGTTTTGATTTGATAGCTTTTTGAATTCCACATTTGATTTAAATTGTAATATAATGGTAAAATACATTTGAACATTAATTATTGTATAGCCAGTTCCCACCAGTTTTTACTACTCGCTAACTTTCAGTTACTCAGATCTGAGTCTCCACTAACTCAATTTCACCGCATCTATTCAGATATGACTAAACGGCTTTTACTCAGATCTGACTAAGGCCAATGACATAGTGAGTGCGATGCGATGCGAACCGGCGAAATGCGATTGAATGCGACGAACCACAGAGCGATGCGATGAGAATTTACGGACGCAGCCTATGCAAACTCAAGCGGCGGAAAAATTTACATCTGCTTCGCCGCGTTGAGTATGTCAGGTTTAAGCGATTTGCATACATTTTCGCCAAATGTGATTCACCGCATTGAATCCCATTCGCCGCATCGCACTTTCTATGTCATCGGCCTATGTCAGGTTTAAGCGATTCACATACATTTTTATCAAACGTGGTTCGCCGCATTCAATCGCATTCGTTGGTTCGCCTCGCATCGCACTCGCTATGTCATCGGCCTAAGGCCGATGACATAGTGAGTACGATGCGATGCGAATTGGCGGAAAATTTACGGACGCAGCCTACGCGAACTCGAGCGGCGGAACAAATTGACATCTGCTTCGCCGCGTTGAGTATGTCAGGTTTAAGCGATTCACATACATTTTCATCAAATGTGGTTCACCGCATTGAACCGCATTCACCGCATCGCATCGCATCGTATTCACTATGTCATCGGCCTAACAGACTGAGTCGAGGTTACTCAGACATAATAAGCGAATGATTCCGAAGCAGCTTTTCACCGGCTTTTCGTGAAAGAATAATTAAAACAGGTATGATCATCATGAGAAATTATGGATTCGTAGATTTGATGAATAACAAGTCGAAATTAAGCTCATGATTTTTTTAGTTTTGAAAAACAATGTCGTTTAAATTTTTACACTTAAATAATTGATTTTCGGTTTTAAAAATAATGATACGTTAATGATGCCTAGTTTTGCAATCACTGAAAAATCATCACTAAAAATGCGCGAACTATGCAGTAATGAACAAATCTGCTGTTTGTGTTCAGTTCGACTTAATTTTGAACACTTAACTGAATCTGATTTTTCATCATAAAAAACTGTATACCAAATCATACTATCGCTGTGATCTCCCTTATCTGCTCTATTGTAAAAAATAAAACCTTACTGATGCCTTGTTTTGCTATCTTGGAAAAAACATAACCAAATAGTGCTTTCATTTTGGTCTCAATGCCTTATTTCGGTATTGATTTGGTTTCTTAACTCGACAAATTGATGCTTCAATAAAACCTAATTTTGCCATCAATAGAAATTCGATACTAAGTCATGCCATCCTTTTGGCATTGATAGCTCAATTTGGTTACTGTTTGCTATCGATTAAGGCATCAAAGTCTGCTCGGGTTTTCAATATGCTACCCTAAGACTGGAGGCACATTTCTTCAACTCCTAAAGACATTTTTTTTCGGAGACATACGAAATCTCAAAGGGTATAAGTGCAAAAATGATCGATTTTGCGTTAAAAATGCTTTTAATGCTAAAAAAAATTTCATATTATGAACTTTATTTGTTTAAGCAACCTGTGTTCTATATATGAAAAAAAATGATACCTTGACTCCGTTAAACTAAAAGGTTTGAGCCGTTTCAGATAAACGTTTTATTAAAAAAAAAAAAAAAACTATATTTATTGATTTCTTCATATTAAAGAATATTCGATTGATAAATGTAATCGTAAGAAACACAAACGGTTAGACAAGTGATATAAGTTTAGCTTCGGACATGTTTCATTCGACGATGGGTTGAATCATCCAATAGGATGAAAATCCCTGAAAAAAAAGAAAAAAATGTGTTTCATACGACGGAGTAGGCGCCGACACACAGTGGGCCATGAAACACACTTTTGTTGTAAAAATTGACTGCAAGCCAAAGAGTTGGTTGAAGCTCATCGGTGTCTTCGACAAGCTACTCGACTATATTTTCATCAACAGATAGATTTATATTAGTTCTCCTTTCCTAAGTGCATGTTAAAAAAGTACGTAGATATCCTGTATTTTATTTTAGTTCCTTGATAAAGAATTAATGTGATTCGGGACGTTGGATGAAGCACCTGTCAAAGTATTCTAATTGACCTGATAAGATCAAAAAGCCAAAACATAACCTAGAAATTTTTCCCGGACGAACAATTTTTTTTTAATGAAATGAAATGAACAAAATTTACAAAAGTAAAATTCTTGGATCTTTTCATCTTGAAAGTTGAATATCTACGGAATGGCGCGAATTATTAAGAGTAAAGGTGACTCTTTTCGAAATATTATGCAGAACACATTGGTGCCATTAAATGAAAAAATTTGGAGTTTTTTGAGATAATCGCATTTTAAGTTTTAACATACAAAAATATTGGATCTCGCAACACTGTACACAAAATTTAACAATGGCATTTAAATGACAATAACTTAACCCTAGAACAAGTGTCTTACCTTATCTATAGCTTCTACGGTTTTTGAAATATTCACTAATGAAAATCGCTGCTTTTGTAGAATTTGAAAATCGATTTTTAGTTGTTCTTCCTACCTACCTAACCTAAGGGTCCAGCGCCGATTGACCGGCGCATAGGGCTGAGATAAAAGATCTCCACTGCTGGCGATCCGGAGCCAGCGTCTTCACTTGCTGCCAGCCAAGGTTCTCGTCAACTGTGCGGATTTCAGCGGCTAGACTTCGCCGCCACGAGCTTTTGGGCCTGCCTCTTCTTCGATGCCCATCTGGATTCCAGTCAAGCGCCTCTCTGCAAATCTCGTTTTCATCTCTTCGCAGCGTGTGCCCAATCCATCTCCACTTACGTTCTCGAATCTCGATTTCTAGCGCCTTTTGATGACACCGGCGATGAAGTTCAACGTTTGAGATCCAGTTGCCAGGCCACCAAGCGCGGATGATGTTCCGCAGGCACCGATTCACAAAAACTTGCAGTTTTCGCGTCGTCACCGCATATGTGCACCAAGTCTCACACCCGTACAGCAATACGGATTTAACGTTTGAGTTGAAGATTCGGATCTTAGTTCGTAGAGAGATCTGGCGTGACCGCCAGATGTTTCGGAGACTCGCAAACGCAAATCGGGCTTTTCTGATCCGGGTTTCGATGTCCTTCTTGGTACCACCATCAGGCATAATCTGGCTACCAAGATACTGGAAGCACTCCACTGTCTCAACCTGTTGTCCAGCTACCACGAAATTGGAACGATTTCCTGTATTGATTTCCATCGACTTGGTCTTTCCGACATTGATTTTGAGACCTGCTGCCTTGGAGCTTTCGGTGAGGTCATCGAGTTTGCTCTGCATGTCTTGTTGTGTTTGGGCGAGCAAAACAATATCGTCAGCCAGGTCAAGGTCGTTCAGTTGCTCCATGGTTGAAGGATTCCACGGCAATCCTCGGTTTGGTCTACAGTCAATCGATCCAGTCAAGATCTCATCCATTACGATGAGAAAAAGTAGCGGTGATAAAATACATCCTTGTCTCACTCCAGCAGTTACCGGGATTGGTTCGGACAAGACACCGTCGTGCAAGACCTTGCACGAAAATGCCTCATACTGTGCTTCGATGAGATGGACTAGTTTCTCTGGGACCCCTCTTCGTCTAAGAGCAGCCCAGATGTTTTCGTGGTTCAGTCGGTCAAATGCTTTTTCGAAATCAACGAACACCAGCAGAAGAGAGTCCTGGAATTCGTTGATTTGTTCCAGTATTATTCGTAGCGTTGTGATGTGGTCCACACATGATCGTCCGGATCGGAATCCAGCTTGTTGCCGTCGGAGTGTAGCGTCGATTTTCTCCTGGATCCTGTTCAGGATCACTTTGCAGAGTACTTTGAGGGTTGTACAGATCAAAGTTATGCCACGCCAGTTACCGCACTCTGTTAGGTCTCCTTTCTTTGGGACCTTTACGAGGATACCCTGCATCCAGTCGGCCGGGAATGTTGCAGTATCCCAAATGTCAGCGAAAAGACGGTGCAACATTTGTGCTGACAAGGCAGGGGCGGCTTTGAGCATTTCAGCAGGAATGCAATCGATTCCAGGCGCTTTGTTGGATTTCATGTCGTTGATTGCCGCTTCTATTTCAGCCAGCGAGGGCGCTTCCGAGTTGACGCCATTAATGCGACTTACTGTGGGCGCCTCGAGCTGCGGGTTCTGTTGGCCATTGCTATTTGTAACTCGGAAAAGTTGATCAAAATGCTCAGTCCAACGCTTGAGCTGATCTGTTCGATCTGTCAGCAGCTGACCTGCTCGGTTTTTCAGCGGCATTCTTGCATTAGTCCTTGCACCACTAAGGCGGCGAGAAATATCATATAATAATCGGATATCTCCAATGGCGGCGGCTCTTTCTTCCTCTTCGGCTAGGGAGTTTGTCCAGGCTCTCTTGTCTCGTCTACAAGCTCGTTTAACTGCCTTTTCCAGCTCCGCATATCGTAAGCGGGCGGCTGCTTTGGCTGACCCGGTACATGCCTGCTCAATTCCGACTTTCGCCTTTCTCCGATCATCGATCATCCTCCAGGTTTCATCCGACATCCATTCACTTCGTCTTCCACAAACTTTACCGAGAGTACCATGGCTCGTCGTGATAAAGGCATTCTTGATTCCACACCACTGTTCTTCGACTGTTCCGTCTGTCGGCAGCTCCGAGGCTCGGGATTCTAGCTGTTCAACGTATGCCCTTTTCACCTCTGGATTCTCCAACCGGCGGACGTCGTATCGACACCCGACCTTCTCCTCGCGCCGTTGGACACGCGCAACTCTCAGTCGTATCTCGCCAAGGACGAGGTGATGGTCAGATGCAATGTCTGCGCTTCGCTTGTTGCGGACATCAAGAAGGCTCCTTCTCCATTTTCGGCTGATGCAGATGTGGTCAATTTGATTTTCTGTTCGGCCATCTCGGGATACCCAAGTGACCTTATGTGCTGGTCGATGGGGGAAGAGCGATCCACCGATCACCATGTTGTTGTTGCCACAAAATTCTACAAACAGCTCTCCGTTTTCGCTCATCTGTCCTAGGCCATGGCGCCCCATGATGCGCTCAAGGTCCTGATTATCGGAGCCAATCTTTGCGTTGAAGTCGCCTAAGTGGATTTGAATGTCACCCTTCGGAATTCTCTCAACCACGCTGTTCAATTGACTGTAAAACTGCTCTTTCTCCTGCAAATCGGCAACGTCAGTTGGCGCATAACACTGGACCATTGTAAGGTTTCTAACCCGTGTTCTGAATCTGGCTACGATTATTCTTTCGTTTATCGGTTCCCATCTAATGAGGGCCGCGTAGGCCTGCGGGCTTAACAGGAAACCAACTCCTCGTTCCCGAGTAGCATGTTCTCCTCGTATGCCAGAGTAAAGCAGTACTTGCCCGGACTGTGTCTTGTGTTCTCCAGTGTTAGGCCAACGGACTTCGCTCAGTCCCAATATCTCTAGCTTGAGGCGGCTAGCTTCTCTAGCAAGTTGAGCCAGCTTTCCTGGCTGGGCAAGGGTCAAAACATTCCAAGTTCCAATTCTAGTCCGTGTTTTCATGCTAAAAGTCGTTGCCAAAGTTCCAAATCGGTTATTTCTTCTCTCAGTTTCTGTAACAATACAAGATATCAGGAGCAGTAGGTTGTTAGCCTAAAGTCCCTATCCCGCGATGGGGCTGCCATCTTGGACTTAGCTGGCGGGAGCCGCATTTCATAAATTCAGCCGCTTGCTGCAAGACAGACGCTGTTTGAGCCGCCCCTGACCTGGAGAACAGACGCTCGGTTGTTGTTGCACGCCGCCCCTGACATGGGGAACAGACGCGTGCGGCCACCTTCTCAGTCTGCATGCGACCAAAGCATCCACCGGGGTTGGGTACCCGATCTCCGCTTAGGTTACTCGCACCCCAGCCGGCACCACGGGGAGGTAGAGATAGGAGTTGTGAATAAGAGGTGATATGACCACTATGGGGTCTCGTGTTGCACATTATCCACCGTTTACCAGCCTTAGTTGTTCTTCGTATCAAATAAATGTTATGGCACCCAATCTACAAATTTTTTATTAAAATCGCCTAGAGTAGGAAGACGCTAAATGCAATCAAGGCTTACTGATGACATCAATATTTAGCCCATCTTCACATGGCACTAGTGAAATAGATACTTGAATGTGATTATTCCGCGAACTCAGGAGATATAATCAGTTCAAAATGACTATTTTTGTTAAGTATTATTAAGATATCTCGTTTCAACTTCAAAATTTGTATACAGTATATTCAGCAAAAGTGTACAACTTTTCTGTCTCCAAAACTCTCTGGAACATATTTTAAATGAAAAATCACGCACAAAAAAGTTATGTTGAAAAAACTGAAAATTGATGTTGTTTTTTCAAAAGTTGCCATAACTTTGAAACGATTAATGTTACAGTTATGACTTCTTTAGCAAAGTTGCTAGAATTGGTACAAGCTTAAAACTTTTCCCAGACAATATAGCTCTAAAATGGATATTAAAAAAGTTAGTTTTTCTAACTCACTACTAGGTGGATTAACCAATTTTCCAAAAAACTATTATTTTAGACCTTGTACCTTTGGTCATTTGTCTCGAAGACACTATAGGTCTAAAACGTATAGACTAAGCAGAAAATAGTTTTGATCGCCTTTTTCATGTTTTACCCCTATGTGCGCCGTATGGGGTGAAAAAATAAACGCAAAAGCCGGTAAAAAGCATTATTTCTGAATATTATTATTTTTGCTTGAGAATCAAGTCAACTTAAGCATTTTTAAAGCTGATTTACCCAAAGCTTGCAATGCTGCTCGTACATGCCCGGATATTTGATAATCAAAAAGTTAAAAGTTCCGATATGACAGTAAAAATGTTGAAATATCTAAAAAAAACTTAAGCAGATAACAATGAAATATTTCATTGTAGAATTTTCTTTTCATATTTATGGTAAAACCAAGAGAACGTCTTTTTTTTAACTAATTACTTTAGACAGTGATTTTCAAAGTGGTCCCTACCGCCCCCAGGGGGCGATGAAAACCTTCAAGGGGGCTGTGGAAGAGCCCAGGGTTGAAAATAATAATTGTTGTTATATTTCTGTACAAATTTATTCTAAAACACTCCAGAGAGAGCGGTGTGCTCAAAAATATCGTGATAAGAGGGGTGGAGGTGAGTAAGTGAAAAGAGTTTGAAAACCACTGGTCTAAATCAACCATAATTTTATTACTTGTGTTTTTAACGTTAAGAATGTATTGAGTTTGTTTGAAAATAGAATGATATCAACGTTATTCCATGGTTTAAGGCTTATACAAAAGCTTGAAAACCACAAAAAACGATTTGTACGAGATAACTTGGTTAATGTTGAAGCATCTTTCGTTAACTCACTGTTTAAAATCAAATCAAAGTGACTGCAAGTCCCTTTCCAATGCTCATTTAATCAGGTGAAGGCGCACAAAACATGCATTGATTCAGAGTGGCCAGTGACTGAATTTTATTTTAATCGTGTATTCAGAACATATAATATCATAATATTTTAAAAAAATATTTTCAAATTCGATCTAATCTTTCTTCTTCATTCCAAATTTGAAATATAAAAAATTAAAATGTTTCAAGTTTCATTTTTTGAATTTATACATCCCAAAATAGTTTTCTTCTTGAATTCTTAAAAAAATACAATGGTAAATATAATATCTTTTATATTTTTATGGCGAAAGATAAAAAAAAAAGCTTGATTTTCAGCTAAAAAATTGAAATGTCGGTTTAAATGTAAAACGTGAGCTAATAGTTTTCAACTTGTATTTAGAAATATTCAAACTTTCGACGAAAATTTATACCAGGTTTTCCAAGACTTGTGAAAACAGAGATTATTTTAAAACGTTCTACCATTTTTTGAAAACCACGATTTTGAAAACCTCTTGCACATTAGAACTCTATTCTTACAATAATTACAATTATTGTAAAACGTAATGTAAAGCAACGACGCGGAATTATGATATTGATAATTTATTAGGTTTCCTTTAAATGAAATAGAATGAATCTTAAGCGTTAGAAGTATGGTGCTCTGATAGAATTTTCATCTTAAAAGTGTAAGTAACAGAATACATATGATGTTATGTTGACAAAAAAAATAAATTTTCAGTTGATTAAAATATTGAAAAAAAGTATTTACTTAACTTGGTTAGCTGAAAAAACGCCTACATATATGCTCAACATCAAAATTATAAAATTTTAAGCAGTATGCTTGCATGTAATAAGCTTTCGTTTGCAACCAAATTTGTATGCAAACTTCCATGAAAATGAAATATTTCACTTTTTGCTGTGAAAACTATAACGGAAATTAGAGTGAGTTGTCAGAATTTCCGTAAATTATTTTTCTCTTGTTTTCATCATTATTATCCCGAAAAGCAATACTGTCTAACATAAAAATATATGAGTATCGATAGACCAGCCATTTCATCCATAATTAATTTCAAAATCAAACTTGAAGTCGTTTGAAATTTCCTAACAACCTCTGATTATGTTTATGGCAATTTTATTGTCTTATCACTTATTTTTTTTATAAATGGTCAATTTATTATTTACTAAAAAAGAAAAGGTAAAAATATTATTAAAATATAATGGCGTGAAAATTTTCATGCAATATTAAAAACAATATTCTAATGTGTCATATACATAACCAAATCATAGATATAATTGTTGTAGAGATGATATCACTGGGTGGTTTAAGGTTCATGTCACTGGAAAAAGCCTGTAAATGCATTTGTTTGAATGATGATTTGTTTGAATGCAGGTAGCTTATATGAATTGGCAATATGAAATTTTGATTAAACATAACATTCAACAATCTGGTCAATCCTTAATACAGCTCGTGCAATCAGCATCAAATTCATGAATCTTGTGATCCACCATTAAAGTGTTGAAAATAACTTAAATCTTACAGAACACCTCTTGAAAAATGAATAGTTTTGACTTAACCAAGAAACACATTTCATAAGTAATAATGTTATATTGTTTGGCTGGTAAACGGTGGATAATGTGCAACACGAGACCCCATAGTGGTCATATCACCTCTTATTCACAACTCCTATCTCTACCTCCCCGCGGTGCCGGCTGGGGTGCGAGTAACCTAAGCGGAGATCGGGTACCCAACCCCGGTGGATGCTTTGGTCGCATGCAGACTGAGAAGGTGGCCGCACGCGTCTGTTCCCCAGGTCAGGGGCGGCGTGCAACAACAACCGAGCGTCTGTTCTCCAGGTCAGGGGCGGCTCAAACAGCGTCTGTCTTGCAGCAAGCGGCTGAATTTATGAAATGCGGCTCCCGCCAGCTAAGTCCAAGATGGCAGCCCCATCGCGGGATAGGGACTTTAGGCTAACAACCTACTGCTCCCGATTTGAAATTGTTACGGAATCCGAAAGAAATGACCGACCTGGAACTTTGGCGACGACTTTTAGCATGAAAACACGGACACGAATTGGAACTTGGAATGTTTTAACCCTTGCCCAACAAGGCAAACTGGAACAACTTGCTAGAGAGGCTAGCCGCCTCAAGCTTGAAATTCTGGGACTGAGCGAAGTCCGTTGGCCTAATACTGGAGAACACAAGACACAATCCGGGCAAGTCCTGCTTTACTCTGGCATACGAGGAGAACATGCTACTCGGGAACGAGGAGTTGGTTTCCTGTTAAGCCCGCAGGCCTACGCGGCCCTCATTAGATGGGAACCGATAAACGAAAGAATAATCGTAGCCAGATTTAGAACACGGGTTAGAAACCTTACAATGGTCCAGTGTTATGCGCCAACTGACGTTGCCGACTTGCAGGAGAAAGAGCAGTTTTACAGTCAACTGAACAGCGTGGTTGAGAGAATTCCGAAGGGTGACATTCAAATCCATTTGGGCGACTTCAACGCAAAGATTGGCTCCGACAATCAGGACCTTGAGCGCATCATGGGGCGCCATGGCCTAGGACAGATGAGCGAAAACGGAGAGCTGTTTGTAGAATTTTGTGGCAACAACAACATGGTGATCGGTGGATCGCTCTTCCCCCATCGACCAGCACATAAGGTCACTTGGGTATCCCGAGATGGCCGAACAGAAAATCAAATTGACCACATCTGCATCAGCCGAAAATGGAGAAGGAGCCTTCTTGATGTCCGCAACAAGCGAAGCGCAGACATTGCATCTGACCATCACCTCGTCCTTGGCGAGATACGACTGAGAGTTGCGCATGTCCAACGGCGCGAGGAGAAAGTCGGGTGTCGATACGACGTCCGCCGGTTGGAGAATCCAGAGGTGAAAAGGGCATACGTTGAACAGCTAGAATCCCGAGCCTCGGAGCTGCCGACAGACGGAACAGTCGAAGAACAGTGGTGTGGAATCAAGAATGCCTTTATCACGACGAGCCATGGTACTCTCGGTAAAGTTTGTGGAAGAAGGAGTGAATGGATGTCGGATGAAACTTGGAGGATGGTCGATGATCGGAGAAAGGCGAAAGTCGGAATTGAGCAGGCATGTACCGGGTCAGCCAAAGCAGCCGCCCGCTTACGATATGCGGAGCTGGAAAAGGCAGTTAAACGAGCTTGTAGACGAGACAAGAGAGCCTGGACAAACTCCCTAGCCGAAGAGGGAGAAAGAGCCGCCGCCAATGGAGATATCCGATTACTTTATGACATTTCTCGCCGCCTCAGTGGTGCAAGGACTAATGCAAGAATGCCGCTAAAAGACCGAGCAGGTCAGTTATTGACCGATCGAACAGATCAGCTCAAACGATGGACTGAGCACTTCGAACAACTCTTCCGAGTCACGAATAGCGATGGCCAACAGAATCTGCAGCTCGAAGCGCCAACAGTAAGTCGCATAAATGGCGTCAACTCGGAAGCGCCTTCGCTGGCTGAAATAGAAGCGGCAATCAAAAACATGAAATCCAACAAAGCACCTGGGATCGATTGCATCCTTGCTGAAATGCTGAAAGCCGACCCTGCCCTATCAGCACAAATGTTGCACCGTCTTTTCGCTGACATCTGGGATACTGCAACATTCCCGGCCGACTGGATGCAGGGTATCCTCGTAAAGGTCCCGAAGAAAGGAGACCTGACAGAGTGCGGTAACTGGCGAGGCATAACGTTGATCTGTACAACCCTCAAAGTACTCTGCAAAGTGATTCTGAACAGGATCCAGGAGAAAATAGACGCCACACTCCGACGGCAACAAGCTGGATTCCGATCTCGACGATCATGTGTGGACCACATCACAACGCTCCGAATCATACTGGAACAAATCAACGAATTCCAGGACTCTCTTCTGCTGGTGTTCGTTGATTTCGAAAAAGCATTTGACCGACTTAACCATGAAAACATCTGGGCGGCTCTAAGGCGACGAGGGGTCCCAGAGAAACTAGTCCATCTCATCGAAGCACAGTATGAGGCATTTTCGTGCAAGGTCTTGCACGACGGTGTCTTGTCCGAACCAATCCCGGTAACTGCTGGAGTGAGACAAGGATGTATTTTATCACCGCTACTTTTTCTCATCGTAATGGATGAGATTCTGATTGGATCGATTGACTGTGCACCGAACCGAGGATTGCCGTGGAATCCTTCAACCATGGAGCAACTGAACGACCTTGACCTGGCTGACGATATTGTTTTGCTCGCCCAAACACAACCAGATATGCAGAGCAAACTCGACGACCTCACCGAAAGTTCCAAGGCAGCAGGTCTCAAAGTCAATGTCGGAAAGACCAAGTCGATGGAGATCAACACAGGAGATCCCTCCTGTTTCCTGGTAGCTGGGCAACAAGTTGAGAAAGTGGAGTGCTTCCAGTATCTTGGTAGCCAGATTACGCCTGATGGTGGTACCAGAAAAGACATCGAAACACGGATCAGAAAGGCCCGATTTGCGTTTGCGAGTCTCCGAAACATCTGGCGGTCACGCCAGATCTCTCTACGAACAAAAATCCGAATCTTCAACTCAAACGTCAAATCCGTATTGCTGTACGGGTGCGAAACTTGGTGCACATATGCGGTAACGACGCGAAAACTGCAAGTATTTGTAAACCGCTGCCTGCGGAATATCATCCGCGCTTGGTGGCCTGGCAACTGGATCTCGAATGAGGAACTACATCGCCGGTGTCATCAAAAGGCGCTAGAAATCGAGATTCGGGAACGTAAGTGGAGATGGATTGGGCACACGCTGCGAAGAGATGAAAACGAGATTTGCAGAGAGGCGCTAGATTGGAATCCAGAAGGTCATCGAAGAAGAGGCAGACCCAGAAATTCGTGGCGGCGAAGTCTAGCCGCTGAAATCCGAACTGTCGACGAGAATCTTGACTGGGACCAGGTGAAGACGCTGGCTCCGGATCGTCAACAGTGGAGGTCTTTTACCACGGCCCTATGCACCGGAGGATCGGCGCGGGATCATTAAGTAAGTAAGTAAAAAGTTATATTGTTCATAAATATTGAATTCACTGTACTGGTAGTGAAATGAAGCCATTGAACCCCCGCTGAATATCTTTTGTTAAAATAATCGAAATTAATATAATAGGTTGATAATTCCATTTCGTGAGCCATCATAATTTATAGTACCAAATAGAATAAAACTGGGTACTTATCTGAGAAAAACCATGAGGATCACCGCCCGCCGGTCTTGTAAGATGGCCCTTCTTCTGATCAGCATACCAATATTTGTTCGGAGGGCGTAGCGCTGGCCTCATCGTCCTGGTCATTTCGAAAAAATAAATTATCACTTGTTCTTTTGGTATACTTCTATCTTACTGAAGAAATCCATTTCTCCCACGTTGAGAATTTTGAGGCACTGAAGTCTATCCAAAATTTTTATTTTTTAAACACTTTTTTCGAATGAAATTTAAATTACTTTTTGCTAAAAACTATCGAGTACACTTGCGCGGGCAGTGTTGCCAGCTTCCATCCCCTTGGCTGAAAATCATCTAGTATTTCTAAACTCATTGAAAATTTCGCTTTTCAAAATACAATTTTTAATATCCTTATATGTAAAACGCCTTCAAGTAGGCAACGAAATTCAATTTTTTTGACTGATATAGTGATATCGCGGCACACATGGCGGCCGATAATTTTTTCGAATCGAATATTGGTGCACCGTTTTAACTCGAACAAGGACGAAATTTGTTATAATTATGCATTGTTATCGTAATTTGGGAGTCAACAAATAAAAAGAATGGCATTTTGATATTCGGGTTTTCTCAAAAGTTTACAGCATTCAAAATTTGAGCGTAAAACACGTGGTCTTGTGGGCATTCTGCCCCAATTTTCATATCATTGATTTTTGAAAAAATTTGAAGGAAGTTAATAAAATACAACAAAAATTTCATAGTCTTCCGAAAGAGCACATGAGTAATGATAAACGATAAGCTGTAGTTTCATCAGATTGCGCAGGCTGTTTTACCATAAAACCTTATATGTTACTTATGAAAAATAACAAGTTTCACGCTGATTTCATTAAATCTTCTGTTTCTAAGAACTAACGTAGTTTTTGTGAACTTTTCATGTATTGAATGATGAAAAAACCTGTTTGCTGCAACAAAAATAAAGAAAACATCATTCGAAGCCGTTGGTTGGTGTATATTTGAGAAATAATGGCATGGGCCATCTTACCCCGCTGGTGCGTCTTGTACAGTTTCCCCTACATCTTTCGAGGATATAATGGCTAGCATCTTACAAATGCTAAAACGACCAAACCACAGAAAGTGTACTATGTATGCCGTGACCGGGATTTGATCTCATGTCCGTTGGCTTAGAAGACTGGACTGCTATCTTCTACGTCACGGGCTGCAGCAAATAAACGTTGTTTTTGGGAAAATGTTGTCAAATGTTTTGTTTTCATTAGATAAGTTCATTCTCATGAAAAAGTAATAAAAAATATTATAGGAATTTTTTTGAACACAACGAAGTTCGAGTGCTTTTTTTCGAAATTAGCTTTAAGGACCTTTGGCTTTTAGGGCCTCATTTAATGTTCTAATTTTCTTTGATCAGTACTTAAGCATTCATATCTTGATAAATATGAAAAAGAATAAATTGTATTAAAAAGATGACCATTAAAATCAGAGAAGATTACAGTATGAATAGTACATATCAGATGCCTAATAGATAACGCTAAACAGAATGAAATGTGGAAATTTGCTCAAATGAATGAAAAATATATCTTTGTAGCATAAAAAAAATCGCGAATGAAAAACCATGAGAAGTGTTGTGTGCAAACGCTGCAAATTGTGATGTGCCACTTCTGCAAATTTGGAATACGACGAAGAACACTTTTAACATGATTTTGGTGAAAAAAGAAAGACAATTGATTGAAACTGCTTGAAAACTAGACATTTCAAATAAACATTATCTTGGGGTTAATAGAAAATGAACATGTCAGTGTCTAAGAATCCTGTAAATGAAGAAAATAATGAAAAACGGAAGAAAATTCAATCTTCTTCGATAATTTTTACCCCTGGTGGTAAGCACCACCATTAACATTTCTTTGAATATAATTTAGTGACGAAAAAGATTTATACGGGGAATTGGAATAAATAATTAAAAAAAAAAAAAATAGGAAGAAGGCTGACCTAAATGGGATGAATTGCTTTATAATATTTGCAAAGCTAAAAACAACGCACTGATCCATTTAACATAATATGACAAAAATATTATGAAAATAGTCCAGAAACTGTCCCGATTCACCCCATTTTACGGTACCAATTCAGTTTCATGAAAATACCTTCTTTCTGCTTATTCACATGTACATTATTTTTGTAAAATTCAAAATTGTCGACCAAAAATCCGGGCAATGTATGCGTAAATTTGATAAAAACTCAGTAGTCATAAAAAATCTAAAAGAAAACTCATCACCAAATTTTAAATCGTATTTAAGGCTTCCAAAAGTCTGTCCACGTTTATTTTCACAAAACTTACTCTAAAAATTTCGTTTCGAACGCATAAATGAAAATTTTTTCAAAACAATTTGTTTGTTTGTTTCTTCGTTTGTTTGTTTGTTTTTTTTTTTTTATTTGACATAAACAGTGAAAAAACCCAGGCAAAACCCGGGCCTCTTTCAACAAAATCCGGGCAACCGGGCCGAACCAGAATTCCCCCAAATTTTATAGGTATCAAATAACCGGGCAAACCCGGATGCATCTCGAACTTATCATATATATTTATGTGAAAAATTCTCATTAACACCTTCTATGACCTTATAAAAAATTCATCTTGAGCTATGTACTCAATTTCAATTCAATACTTTCTTTAATTTTTGGCACTTTGAAGTATAATCGTAAATAAATGTCAAGCACCTTATCCTTCGAAATACTATTGACATAACTCGGTAAAACCAATAAGAATCTTGAAAAGATATTACCAATTGTGTAAACGATAAACTAAGCTGATCTCACAGATACCTTGTTCTACAAATGGGCTTATGCAATTGTCAATCAAGCAGCACAAGAACAAGTTTTACAGTCTGACGTCCTGACGAGGATCTACATCTGCTTTCAATTCGTCTACTACATGCTGGTTTACTTACGTCTTAATGTGCTCCATTCTGCTGCTGATGCACCAAGAGGAGTGACACTGTCCTGGCATTGATTGATAGAAATTCCTTCTTCTTCCAGAGGGAGAAAAGCTACAACATTAAATGATAGAAAAAGAAAGAAAAAACTGCACCACTGAGATTGTAAGCGCTGCATTATTCTGGCAGACTAGACGTCAGCTTCTGTCTTCATTATTCGCCCGGAGAACAAAAGTAAAGTTTCATGTCGAATTTATTTACCGAAGACAAATTTATGGACGAAAGCGATGCCTGCAGTGGGAAAAGATTAATGGCCACTCATGAAAAACCCGGCATACATTATAGCAGCAATTTGTTGAACGAACATGGCCAAACTTTACATTTCAAATCTAGCGCAATGATTTCAACGAAAGTCGTTCAACCGAAAGGAAGAGAGAGACTCAAAGTGGGGCAAAAAATCCGCTATAATTCGGTCATTTGCTTTCACAGTTTTCGGTTCAGTTGGTGAGTTTGGCTGGTTTTTTCGCTGGCTTTGGTATAAAAAAATGTAACAAAACCAACGTCAAAGGATTTATAATCTGATTGCACTGTTGCTGTCACACTGGTAAACCATTTGGCTTCCGCCTTTTCGGTGTTTTTGCTCTGTATGTTCTCTGTCCTTGCTTCTCGCGGAAAGCTGTCATTTGTGGAAGCAAAACTTTACAGTTGAGTTAAAGTGTTACTTCTAAAGTGACTCAACTGTCACCAGGGAAAATTTTGAATACAAACTATCAGGCAAATATTTAATTTTAGAGCAGAAACATTCTTTCAATAGAGCATTCAATAACGAAATTCAATAATCAGTTGAATTTTTACTAAAAGCATTCCCAGTCATGACACTTTATTATTAAAATCCTCCTGAATATTTTCTTGATCAACAGCTCATTGTATTCCGCAAAGGAAAAAGGTTTTCAAGATTTGCTTGCCAGGAAGTATCGAGAATGCCATTGAATGGGTAAATTGTTATGCTTCAAAAAATTCAAATCAAGCCGCTTATTGCCGGAATAGAAAAGGCAATTGTATTGAAAATCGCAGCACCGAGCTAGGTATAGGTATGAAGCCGGCAAAGTTTTCCTGACTTTGGCTGGAGCCCAACAGGCAACAATCCATTTGTTCCACTCGATGAATCAAACTGAAACGAAAACGGATAAAAGCCGGAAAATTTAATTAACTTTGCTTCCGGGAAATAATTGTTATTTTATGAAACGGGATTAGAGATTTCCTGGTTCTAGCTCCAGTGCTTTGTTGCTGTTGTTACTGTTGGTGCCACTCAGCGTGACACCTTTTGAGCTAACTTTTCTAGAATTGTTGAGCTGCAAGAAAAAAAAAGCAGAAAAACCTTTTTTCGTTGGAAAGATTTGTATGCTAGAAAAAAATATTTTCAGCGAAACGAAAGTTCATCTTTGTGCTTAGTTGAAACTTCTAATCGTGTAACAGAACTAGCAAAAGTCATTTTTTCTCAATTTATTGTACTTAGAAACACAATGAATGATTATGAGAATGGTGAGGAAAGAGCATGTTGAAACATAAAAGCACCTCACAGCTTTGTAATTATATAAAACTAGCTGACCCGGTGTGCTTTGCTACACCTTTCAAAAACAAATGGTATTTTCAGAAATTATTCAAATTGTAATATTTTTTATTTACGGCACTTCAGTCTATTATTTTTAAGATGACTTTTGTAGTTTCCCTGAAGATGAGACTAATTAGTCTTGAAATGTTGGAGTAAATATAATATCATCTTAAAAATAATAGACTGAAGTGCCGTAAATAAAAAATATTACATCCAATTACCAGTCGATCGAAAATCTTATATTATTCAAATTTTTATTGTTTTGTTGGCATTATTTTTAATCAAATTATAACATAATTTAAAAGCAACCGCAATAAGAGCTGCAGCTGGAGTTTTGAATTGCAATACAAAGATGACTAAAACTATTTTTTTGAATCTTAATCTATAAATTTGTGTTAAAGATCTGATAATTTTTTTCTGTTTCTTTAAGCTTCGCCCTGAGCTGAGAGGGTCTCAAATTAATCATACGCAAACAATCTAACTTATGAAATATGGTTATTTTTGCTTGATATGTTCTGAATTTATGCTAAGAAACTGATAAGAAAGCCCCCCGCTGTCCTTCCCGTCACCCCCTGCTGAATGGAGGTCAGGATCTTTAATAATAATCATACCCATTTTTTTCGAACCCAAAAATCCTCTTATATCAACTATAGTTCCATTGGTTGATAAGTTTTCAAGCTTTACAACAAAATTTATATGAACCCTCCTCCCTTTCTTCCCCTCTCTACACTGTAAAGCGTAAGGGTATAAGGCTATAACAATCGTAGAAATATATCTCGTAACCAAATACCTTTCCATGCCATATGGACCCCCTCCCTCCTCCTATGTACCTACTCACTGGAAGGAGGATGGTGTGTCAAATAATCATAGAATCACCCCAAAACGATTTCCATGTTAAGTTTTGTCCATTTTTCGGATTTTGTTCAAAAAGAAAATAAATGTTAGCTTTCCTCTGCCCTTTCTATATTCCCAATTCTATCCTGCTGCAAGAAAGGAATTGTTTCACATAGAAATATTTCTCGTTTTGAAACACCATCCCAGGCCCAATTTGGCGGCTATTAAGCCTTAGTAAGTCGACTAAACAAGTTGTCGTGATAAAAACTCTTGTATCATCAATTTTTTCCATTACTTTCTCACAACTACAGTTTGAAATTTTATTGCAGGGTATTGTGTATCGTATGCTGATGAAATCCGTATGGAGTTGATTTGAAAGTGTGTTGCCATTCGCAATCGGACCGTCATAACACCGCAACCGCTTGCTTTTGTCGTAACTTTTCAAGGGTACCTCACCCGGTGCTACCACAAAAAAAATCACACAAATCAGAACCATCCCTCCTTCCGTCCTCCCCATTGAATGGAGGGGTGAGAACTTAATATTCATTGAAGTATGTTTCGTACTCAAATACTTTATGATGCCAAATTTGGTTTCATTTGCTCGAATAATTATCGAGTTAAGCAAAAATGCATTTGTATGTAAGCCCGCTTTCCCCCTTTATCTATACCTTTCCGCTGAAAAAAAGTGGGGCTTCAATTTATATAGAAACCTTTCTCGTATCCAAATACCTTTATATACCAAATATGGTTCCATTCGCTCGAACAGCTCCCATTTATACTGAAAACTGTAAGGGTTACCCCTCCTCCACCTTTTTATTCGCCTCTTTGAAATAATGAGGTATACCAAATATTCATAGAAGCATTTATCGAATCCAAATATCGTTCCATGCCAAATTTGGTTCCATTTGCTGTTGTAGTTCTCGAGTTATGCAGTAAAAATTGTATGAAACTCCCCTGAATCTTTCTTTTCTCCACACTGGTATAAGGAAGAGGTCTCAAACAATTAATACATGTCTCGTTCCAAAATACCCTTTTATGCCAAATTTGGTTCCATTTGCTTAATTAGTTCACCAGTTATTTAAAAAATTATAAAAAGGCCCCCCCCCTTTATATGTTTCTACTGGAAAGAGGGAGGGGTCATAAATAATCATAGAGACATTTTACGTATTCAAATATCCTTCCATGTCAAATTTGGTTCCATTTGCTCAATAAGTTTTGGAGTTATCTAAAAAATTATAAGAAGGGCCCTCCCCTCTTTATATCTTTCTACTGAAAAGCGGGAGGGTTCTCAAATAATCATAGAAATCTTTTTCGTATCAAAATACCCTCCCATGCCAAATTTGGTTCCATTTGCTTTATTAGTTTTTAAGTTATGTAAAAATTATAAAAGAGGCCCCCTCCCCTTTTCTACTGGAAAGAGGGAGGGGTCCCAAATAAACATTGAAATATATTTCTTATCAAAATACCCTCCTATGCCAAATTTGGTTAAAATATCTTGATTAGTTTTCGAGTTATATGAAAAATTGAAAGGTAGCCCCTCTCCCCCCTTTCTATCACCCCACTGAAAGGAGGGAGGGGTACCTTATATTCATAGAAACATTCCTCGTACCCAAATACCACCACATGCCAAATTTGATACCATCTACTTGATTGGTTCTCGAGTTATGCAAAAAATTGTTTTTTGTTTGGTAGGCCCCTCCCTCCCTTCATGAGAAAGGGAGGGGTCTCAAACCATAATAGGAACCTTTCCCTGCCTCCAATACCCTCATCTGCCAAGTTTCACGCAAATCGGTTCAGTAGTTTCTGAGTCTATAGGGAACAGACAGACAGACAGACAGACAGAAATTCATTTTTATATATATAGATTTGCTGTCATGGTGACTGTCAGAAATAAAAATAAGCATAATAAGGGCCAACTTTAGGCAGAAAAAAGGCATAAGCAATATAACATCAAAACAAATGGAGTTCTCCATACCATGCATCAAATAAAAAGTTTGTTTATCAAAATTTAACGTGCAGTTGGAACTGTACATTTGTGTCATTGAAAAATTTGAAAAGTTAAAAAAAAAATCAAATAATATCGGAATACATTTCAAAATAATTTAAAAAAAATCTTAAATTGGATAAAACAGGCTGATCATTGCAGCTATATTAACATTTGCAATAAGCTCGATGACTTTTTAAGAGGTGAGTTATTTTTATATCAAAGTTATCTTTCTCACAAGAAAAAGAATTCTTTTTTTAGCAATCTGTGAAAGTGTTTTTTTTTTTTTTAAATAAAGTTAAGTAAATACCTAAGCTTTCAACTCATATTATCACTCAAAAATTTGAACTTGAATCTGAAATGATTCTCATCAACTTCTGAATGCGGAATCCAAATTTTTATTTTGGTTTTCAAATCTTATTTCTCCACGAACTATCAATGCGTATTTCAGTTCATATGAAATCTAATTAAGTAAATTGATCTTGAACCATTTTCAGTTTCAGAACCATTTTGAGTTTTAAATCTGGTTTTTTAAATGGAGGACAAAGTGAACGCGAAGAGAAAAGCGAATCTAATCCCAATTCACACGAAAAGCCGTTTCTTATTGAAACACGTAAATAAAACAACGACCGGCACAGTACAAGCAATTATTCGCGCGAAAATTGGCTCGATTGTGCCAATCCATCCAGGGTTCCATCTTAAAATTTAATACGGTGGCTTCTACTCAAATTTAAAATGCTGTAAGTGACGGAAAAGCGCTCGAAGCTCCCACAATATAGGTGAAAGGGCTCAAAATGTAGATGACACATTTCAGCTGTCTGACAAAAATTGTTGAAAATTTGACAAAAGCAATATGACCAATGTTAAAAAAAAATAGTATTGACAAAAATATATCAAAACTATGGCAAAAATATGACAAATCTAAGCTTAGCTTAGCTTGATTGACTACTCACATCCACCTGAATCATTGAACCCGAAATGCTCTGTTAGTTTTTTACAAAATGGAATTCATTGAAATGGTTTTTCCTGATTCTGATGGTTATTTGATGATATGAACTTTGTTAATTGTTTTTTTTTAATAAATGCATTTCGAGCACCATGATCGCAGGCGTGGCTCATTAGAAAGAATTCCAAATCGCCAATGGTTGCTACTCCGTGATTGACCGAGGCTACCAATTTTGCGCAAAGGTCAAACGGATGATGCTTGGGATTAGCGACTCACTCTCAATGCACAAAACTGATACTCTCTCTTTAACCATCAATAACGGCGCCGGCCACGTCCTAGTAGTCAATTAACAGGTAGGAAAAAATATAGGAAGGGATGAAAGAATCAAATTTGTGCTTTAGGACCGAGGTCACCTCTGCATCCTAGCAAAAAAAAAATTGTTTTGGGAGTGTGGGATGAAGGATATGATCAGGAAACACTTTTGACAAGTGCGATGTAGTATATTTATTACCTGCTCAAACTGAAAGCCTAATTTGTTGTCATTTTTTTTAATTTTTTTCATTTTCTAACACGGCTAACAATAACAATTTCTGTACTTCATGTTAATAGTTCTTTGAATTTGATAAGGATCTTTTGGATAGTTCATTTTTTTCAGTATTTTTAAAAACGCCCTTGGAAATTTTACGGATTTTTAGCGTTTTTCATAAGGCTTTTTGATCAAGCTAACTAATAATAAACGATAAAAGCATAGCACATTATGTATGAAAACTAATGATGTAATAAGAATAGACACTAATCTTTACGATGATTCATGTAGATTTTTTTATTATGACGCACAATATTCATCAGCAAATAACTCGTCCAAAATAATTTACAATCTTATGTTTAAAAATGAATGTTTCATTTTCCTTCCTTGGATTAATCTTTGGAATTGGTTCTATATGTTACCATAACTGAACACAGTTGATTTTTTAATAAAATTGTACTAAATTAAAGATTTTATTTGATTCGGTTTAGTGGGATGGAAATGGGGATCCGTTTTTCCTAACATTTTTTTAAATATTCGATTTCCAAATTCCTTGACGTGTTAGGACGACTTAAAGTATGATAACTTTCATAAAATATAACTCGGAAAATAAATTTATTGATTTATACATTTTGTTTTTATATTATAGTAAATGTTCAAATTCATCTAATAGACGCTTGCTAATGAAACTGATTGAAATCACTTCATTCGTCAAAAAAAAGTTCGATTATAAAAAATCCCACGACATAGCCTTAGATTAAAAACATCCTATTATCGAGCAAGCGTTATAAAAAATCATCCAATTGGCAATTATACAAGTAAAAATTGCTTTAAGCGTTCAGTGTGAATCCGAATGAGTCATTCGATTTGATTGTCAGGTGAACCACAGAATTGTGAAGGAAAAAAATATAAGAATGGCATTATTTCGTTTTCAATAACTATGAAAAAATGATTACAAATTTTAATGTATTATTTTACGGAACAAAAAATACATATTTGTTAATTTAATTGTTTAGACATTGTTATTAAAGAACGCATATTTGAAGAAAAATAGGTTGAATATCATCATCAGATGGAAAAAATAAACTGAGAGCAATTTGGTGCTGATATAAAACTTACAACTCCAAAACAAACCTGTCTGTGCTCCACAGTGAGCACAAGAACATAACAAAATCAACAAATATTTTAGTAAGAACAAATAACATCTGAATCTCTCCCACAACAACCAAATTTTCAAACCAATCAATGTACAGTCGGATTAAAACTAAATTCTTCACCAGGCAACGTCTGCGCCCATCTGACTTCTACGTATCGCAGGCTCTGATTCTACCCGGAAAACCCCAAACAACACAGAAGACCCACGACCACCCGCAGCAACCAAAATAGTACACCCGTCGACGATCTCCATCAACTTGCAGTGACGATAAATTGAAATGTCCTAAATTGGTATAAGTTACTTACTGCACATTTAAACATTCTTTTCTAATCAGGTGGACTTCGAAAATGTGAAATAAGAAGGTAAATTAGATTAGATTACAAATCGATAACGAATAAAAAAATCCACTTATCTTTCGTCTTATTGATAGTTTCGAACATCAGCAGCAATCGATTTTAATTTTTTCAATAACTCGTTCTTCATTAATATAGAAATTCAAATGGATTTGAAAAAAATGGCAAAATACTTAGCTCTTGATGACAAAAGTTTAAATCCTTGGACATCTTCTACTTGTTAGAAACTCCACCGGAAGGAAGTAAGGGGATTTTTTGTTTGGCTTCTTCTAGAGATTTCCACAGATCCGGATTGTTGTCCAAATGGTCAAAACTGACCAGTAACAGATTCCTCATGATGCTAACTAAACTTTACACGATCTATCGAATTTTCCACAATTTATAACAATTACATTTGATAAATTTTAAAAATTTTGGCAGGAGAAAAAATTTTCGCTGCTTTTTGAAACAAGGCCTACTTCTCCAGTTCCTATGGCAAAAATATGACAAATCTAAGAAAGAAACACTCAGACTAAATTTTGACATAAAATGTCAAAAATCTTAAAAAACTATGACAAAAATATGACAAAAGAAAAAGTGTCAAATGGCAGAATTCGGAATAAAATAATAGAAATGTGATAAAAACAATATGAAAACTATGCCAAAAATATGACAATTATTATAATTTAAAAAAATATGAAAAAGGACAAAATTTATACAAATATGACCAAAATATGACAAATTTGATAAAAATATTGAAAAAAAAAACTTTGACAAATATGATAAATTTAAAAAAAAATGAATTTTGAAAGAAAATTCAACAATGAAATGACAAAACCAGAATGAACTATTAAAGAAATTAAGGCAATTAAAATGACTAAATCCTGATAAAATCATGAGAAAATTAAGGCATTTTACAGGAAGTAGCAGGAAGATTTTATATCAATTTTTGCAACCGGTTTTTAAAAAGCTCACTGATCAAATAACAAAGTTTAAGAAAAAAAACTAAAATGAAAATATTCCGACGAACATATGATAAAACTTTAAAAAATTTATGAAAAATGTGGTGAAAATATTTTTTTTAAATAATCATTAAAATAATAAAATTGTGACATGACAACATTCTGAAGAAATAATGACAAAAATCAAAATTTGACAAAACTTTGACAAAAATATGTCAAAAATATAACAGTAATGAAAAAATGATGATAAATACAAGTTAAATAGAGCAAAAATTGATCAAAATATAACAAAAAATCTGAAAAAAACAATGAAGTATATGTTACAGAAAAATTTCATAGTTTTCTTACATTTTTCATATTTTTATCATATTGTTGTCAATATTTTGTCAAATTTTTGTCTTATTTTTATCACATTTGTTAAAATTCTGTCACCTATTTTTGTCAGATTTTTGTTATTTTATTGCTAAATTTCGTTAGACTTGTCATTTTTGGTTGGTATATAATTAGTCAAAATTTTGATACAGTTTTTTCACATTTGTCATATTTTCTATAATTTTGTTCAGTTTTTGACACAGTGTCTGAGTTTTGTCATTATTTAATATATTTGTAAGTTGACAAAATCAATTTTTGTTTGATAATTTTTGATATATTTCTGTTCCGGGTTGCGAAGGAGTAATCAAACGCCGATCTTTTCAGCAGCTTTAAACTGTACTTTTATTCAAAAAAACAGTTTAGGGATATAATATAGGAAATTGTGACTTACATAATTCGGTGCGATTCTTATTGTTATAATTCCGACAACCTTAAATGGGACTTGTCAAATGCTGTGAACGGGAAAGGAAAATTTGAGCGCATCTGTCTTTGCATGCGACGTTGCTTTAGCAAACCTGATTGCCTCATAGGCGATATTTAAGGCGGCACTGTCCACTAAAGAATTTCATTGCCCTTCCGATAATGCCGGCAACCGTATCACACTTAATTGGACTTGCCAAATGCTGGGAACAGAAAAGAAATAGCTCAACACCCGTATTTGCATGCGACGTGGACTTCTTCAAACCTGAGTGCCGCAAAGGCGATATATTAAGCGGCTTTGTATACTATGGAATAGCCTAGCACTACTAATAGTTCCGTCAACCGGAACTCGCGTAGATGGACAGGCAAATTGCTGTGGACGGAAAGGATATAATTGAACATGCGTCTTTGCATGTGACGTAGATTTGGCAAATCTGAATTACATGAAAGGCAGTATTTGAAACGGAACTGTCTACAACAGAACTTTTTAGCACTTTAGTTTTAAGTAGTTCACTAGGTAGGTATCAAATTAATAGGCTAATATTACAATTTTTAGGGTAGGGTAAATAATAAATAATCTAGCATGAGAAAACAGTCTAGAGTCTTTTCACCGGATGTGGTCCTGTCATCCGTCGTTGATCAAGAAACGTCAACCAACTCGCTGCTGAACTGAAGTTGAAGGCGCCGACGTATCATTGTCAATTTTCTGTCGTCTGCCAAATTTTTATTAAATTTAAAAAAATATTTTTTTTCATGTTTTTGACAGATTTTTGCCTTTTTTGTGACATTCATAAAACATTTGCGATATTTTTCTCATTATTTTTGTCGCACTTTTCAATCACAGTTTTCATTTATTTTTTATATTTTTGTCAGAGTGTTGTAATTTTTTTGTCAGGATATTTTAATTTTTTTAAAATTATTTTCATGATTTTTTTTAGTTTTTTTTCATACGATTTATAGTTATTTAGAATATTTTAGAGTTGACCAAAACCGCCATATTGGATTTCAAAATGGCGTTCCATAGCTTCGGATAGCGAAATTCGACTTTTCTCATTGAGTTCTTTCATGCGATTTTCATTGATTTAAAGCGTTTTGAAACTAGCCGGAAGCCGCCATTTTTAAGTTGAAAATGACGTCGATAATCTATTTTCTGACGTTTTCACAAGGTCCTGGCACCATGTTTTTATTTCCTTAATATTTCTCTTCATACATTCATATTCTTAATTGCGTTATTGTTTCCATTCGCAAGAACTCTTTTTATACGGTTTTCTGGAATAAATTTGGTTTTTTCGGAACTAAAGTAGATTTTTTGCGCGCTTTATATCCCTTACTCAATTTTTTATACTGTAATCTAGATTTTAGCACATGTGTTCAATTTATGCAAAACTTTTTTTTTAGCGTTGAGTCGCTTGGCAATTCGTGTGTGTCCGGCCTTCGGATACGAACTGGCGAAGTTCATTTGCTTCTCTTATCGCTTCGCGCTCACTGTGTTCGAATGCTGAATTGGACTTTGAGCCTAGAACCCCAGTTTTTAAGCTAGAATTTTTTTCACATGGGATTAAATCAATTCCTCTCTGAGAATGGTTTTAAGTAGACCATTCTTTATATTAAAATCCTCATTATACTGGTAAACCTTTCAAAGCTGTTCTGGACAATATGACCCAAAGCGCACATTTTAAACATCATAATCAAATTCCAGCAAGAAATGGGAAGAGCGTTTTATCAGTTTCATTGATCGAATCGCCTCAACGGAGCTGAGACTATCCGAGTAGATGAAATAGTGGTCTGAGGGCAGTGTGCGAATGTGTTCCAAAGTACGATAAATTTCGGCTAGTTCGGCAACTTATTAATAATATCTATGTATGTATCATTTATTCAATATGAGAATCTTTATTCATGAAAATGAGAAGCGTCTATCAATAAAATAAAACCTCAAATTGTGTAAGAACTAATATGTCAATTCAATGAATCATATCATTATGTCAAAACGCTAACATTTTTCAATTTTTAAGAAAAATTCTTAAAGGATTTGCAAAATTTTGTCAATTTTTGAAAATTTTGTATGAAAGCCCCCCATTTTTTAATTTGGAGGGTTTGATAGTAATTTAGAATTCATTCCTGCTTTTAAAAAACGGCTACACACCAAATTTCACGTTGATCGGTTCAGTCTCTATTATTCCCAATTTCAAATTAATCAGTTCAGTAGTTTTTGAGTCTTTAGGGGACAGACAGATAGGCAAATATTAATTTTTATATACAGGGAATTGAGAATACTTTATCCTTGGGGATACTTGATTCCTCAGCTATATCTCGAAACAGGGATGTCTAACAAATATCAAATGTTCAAGAAAAATGTGCCAAATAGAACAAGACTACAATGCTGCTGTTAGCTCCAAAAAATTTAACATTTATTTTTCGAGTAATTTAACTCTGTTTGCAAAATTTTTCAAAATGTGATGTGATCAATTTTTTTATTACTTTCAAACTGCTGAAATGCACTCAAACCACAGTATTAATCTAAAAACTAGAAAGTTGCCCCTTAAAGTATGCAATGACATTAGGGTAGTAGACAAACTTTAAGAATTCTCTTTGTCTGATACTTATAAACTGTGAAATGAGAACTTATGTGACAAACCAGGCTTGGCAAAAGTCATCGTCATGAGGCGTGAAGCTGTGACTGTGAAGCCTGTTGGTCCGTCTAACTCAATTGACTGTTCCTTAACGACCAGTCACTTCGTTTGCCAGTCATTCATTCCCCAGTCATTTGAAGCTAAAATAATAACCTAGTCAAGCAATCGCATTCAAACGACCGATGAAAAAGAAACGCATTTTTTATTATTGTTGCTCCTGCCAGCAAGCCGAAAACGACCGATGACGAACAAGAAAAGCATTTATTATTATTGTTGCTCCTGCCAGCAAGCTCGTTTTCAGCTTTTTATTGCTATTGTTGCTCTCTGCCAGCAAGTCGTTCAATTAGTTGTACCTGCCGTCAGCAGCCGATCGAAGTGTGAAGAGATTTGCCAGTCACTCTCAGGAGAAATTTTGACCATGTGTAGGAGCTTCGCTAGTCGATGATAGAGAAATGTTGATTGTTGTCTTGCTTTATCCGTCATGCGAGTAGTGAGGCTCCGTCAATTGAGAACAGTGCCAGTCGTTTGATGAAACAAAACTAGTCGGGTCAAGCGTGACGGGCGAAATTTACCATCACTGTGACAAACAATAGTCAACGAACCTGAATTAAGGATCAAGTCTCCTTTAGTAAAGGATCAAGTATCTTGTATCTTGAAAAATATCACAATTTTTTCAGACTCACGAAAATACTTTTAGTGCATCTATGAGTTCATGTATCGATCTAACTTTTGGAGCATATAAACTTGAAATCACACGCTGTCAAAAAATCCAAAAGACGACGAATTGCTTAATTTTTTCAATAAGATATGATGAAAATTAGAAAAGGAGATCTAGTATCCCCATTTTCCCCTATATAGAAGATAGATTGATATCTCAAACATTTATTGTCACCTTTTAACTAACTAAGGATTTTACTTATATTTTCATTCACAGAAATCGGACCATGAATCTGTAATGATTCGGAATAACTCCTGAATGCGGAATCTTAATTCTATTTTAGGTTTCCAAATATAACTTTTCCGCGAACTCTCAATGTGTATTTCAGTTAAAAGAAAATCTTATTAAGGATATTGATCTTGAACTATTTTCTGTACACACATTTTAAATGAAGATTCTGAACATTTAATTTTCAATGCATGTTAATTTCCCATCTAAATTAAAATTATGAAATTTTGATTCTTAATACTGAATCTGACTATGAACCTTAAATCCAAGTTTTGAATCTCAAATTTTGTCCACATGGGATACTTTCAATATTAATTCAACTCTTAGAATGGTTTCAGACCAATATTTGAATAAAATCCTCCTTAAACAATTGCTTTGAACATTTCTAGAACAAGCTTTTGATTTCAAAGTTTATTGCTAGTTGATAATCTGGATGTTGATCAGTGGCATTGAGAAACATATTGCTGAAAAATTGTTATTTATAGTTCTTATGAAGTAGTTTACTTACTCCCATGGAATATGGGTTTGATCGAAGAACCAAATGCAATTAATAATTCATCTTTCTGGTTCTGACTGTTTTATTGCTTTTGATGATGATAATTACAAAATTCTGAAAAAATCATAGAAATTCATGCAAACATCAAATTTTATGATTTCAGCTAGTACATTTTTTGTAATGTTTTTTACCCCTAAATGTATGCAGCACCCACATTATTTTTATTAAAAACTAGTTTTGACTGATAAAATATAAAATTTAATTCGAACAAAACCAAAAACTACTGCAATTGAATCTTTATGCGTTATGACATCAGTAATATATCCAAAACTATAAATTTTTAAATGTTTTAATTTGTTTTTTTCTTAAAAAGTAAAGTTCGTTGCATATTTCTCCATTTTCTTAGAAGGGTGAAAATCACATGTTTTTGAAAATTTTAAAATAACTGCTGAAACCAATTATTTTTCTGACTCCGTCAATTCGATGTCCCATCAACCTTAAGACTTTTAATGTACATACGGTATTATTATCTGTGGACATTAAGTTTTCAGAAGCCATTGAAGTTGAAAAGTGTTTAATGATGCCGCAGTTGACGGTATCTCAAATGGAATAGAATAGTTTGCTTGAAAACAAATTCAAATAAACATAAGTATGTATGCCCATCACGATCAATTCACTATTTCAAAGATTTTTCAGCTTCTAATTTAAAATTGCAAATTTGCCATTGCCAAATAGCTCTTTAGTATCCTTAGTAAAACTGTTCTTTGCTTCAATTTAACGTTTCAATTTATTCACGATGATATCCGTAAAATTCAATCACTCTTAAAGCGCCCTGCGGAAGGCTCTGTTAAACTCAAATTAATGACCAATTTGGATCGATTTACCGTAATCCAATTTTCGCTGATAAAGAAAGGCGACGGTGATGGGACCCACGAAAGGCCGCAAAAAAAGAACGATTTTTAAATTTCACCTTAGCGATAACGATCGATTCGATTAGGGCGCACTTTTTCCTCTCAAGATAGGTGTTGAAGTAAAATAAAATAAAAATTGAACCTTACCTAAAAGCCAACGACCGACCAACCGACCGAAGCCCATCCTCAGCTGAGCCCCCGATAATTGATTAATGGTAGATTACCTTAACGTGCGCTAAGTTCGACTTTTTTCTACTAGGAAGCTGTAACGTGGCAATTTTGCGCGTCTTTAAGACAAAAAAGTCAGTTCCCTAGAGAGATAAACGCTGGCATATGACTGAATATTAAATGCCGGAAGACAATGTTCTTTCGCATTTTTTCCCTTGATTCTCCGAACCAGAAACGGGAAAAGACTACCCTAGAGATCGGAAGCCAACATAACCTATGCAAACATTTACTACTTGGCTTCACTTTATCCTGTCTCTTTCACTTCGCCTGGCTTCCTTTTTTTCCATTTTACTTGCCCAAGCTCGAAACTTCACTCGAGGGCTTTGGTTTGGTTTCTCCTAATTCCTTTACCGGATCAATTTTTCCTCTCCAAGGAGCCCAGAGAGTTCGCGATAATGGATACTAATGAAGTGTTATTAATTTTTATGGTTCGGAACCGGATAATAACGATTGGGAGGATTGGAGCGAGGAATTGGTCCATTGATGATCGAGCTGGGATTCTAATTTTTAAGCCATTCGATTGGGGGTTGGATGTTTAAAGTCAAACTTGGAAATAAATTGTCTTCCCTTTGAGGTCTAAGTTTGATCGGAGTTATCTTTTATTCTGGAAGATATATTGGGAATGCTTTCCAATTGATTTTTGTAGGTTGATTTGATTTTAAATTTCGAGCTTGAAAAATTACATGAAGATAGTGCCGCAAGTTTAATTTTGTTATAAACCAAAATTGTCTATCTTTTCAAACCGATTACATTTTTTACCTGTAAAAAGAAGTTCCAGGAGAAAACTTTCCTGGTCGATTCAAGATTCCTCTTCTTTGGTCGGAAAAAGTAACGTAATTAAAAAATATATTACATTTTTGTGTCCTCTTTCGCCTGTAAGTTCTCTCAAAGTTCAGTGAAGCTGGTCCCCAGTCGATTGTCAACACATCTTGGCTCTGGAAGCTGGTTGTGGCGACACGGAAGCAATAACTTTAATAACTTAGCCACCAGAGCGCAGTCATCTGGCACTTGCCGACAAAAAGAGCTATCCTGGCCAGGAAGTGGGACAGCCTTTCTACTTTCGCTTTTTTTCCTGCTGTTCATCTAACTTCGTTCCTGATTGCGGTCGTGAAACTTACGATAAGTTCAAAAACTTGAAAGAAAAAAATCGTGAGACAGTAACTTTTTTCTTGTTGACGTAAAAAGGGCAAAAGGGGTTTATTGATTCTTGAGCAGCGTTTTTCAGAAAGCAAATCTAAAGAAATTGTTAGAAAAAATCCATTTTTAAAACCATTTAACATTAACAATCAAATTCAATTTATTTAAAGGCATTCCCGGGCTGTTGAATAACCCGGCTCAAAGATCTAAACCAGCAGGATTAGTGTTGATTGCATTTTGCATTAGACAGGATTAGGCAATGAGCGTGAAATAATGTGACACATGTCATACCAGTGTAGTCGAGCGTACACACAAATGTGTTTGAGTGGGTGGATAGACACACATACAGACACAAACACACCATGAAAGGCATCATGCAAATGAAATGATTGCTCAAGGCTGATTGACGTTGTCAAACACGTGAGGATTTAATCTATATTTATTAGGTAACGTTTCGGGGTTATCTGTCATGCTTATTAGAGAGTGCAGCCCCAGCATTCGGATTCATTTGAGTAATTGCATGGAAAATTGGTTTTCATCCCGGATAATGTCATTGTTATGTGACATCTTAACATTTTTCAAGACAGATCTCTTACAGCAAAGCTTTCTTGAACCAAATCAATTGATCAGAACATCAGGCCCGTGCGAAGGATTCGGCCGGGGGGGGGGGGGGGGGGGGGGGGGGGGGGGGTTTTAGAAATTGAAATTTAGCTAGAAATACCAACAATACCAAAAAAAAAGGCGCGGTGAGTTTAGTAGAAGGACTTTATGAAAAAAAAAAAAAAAAAAAACAGTAACGCAAATATTTTCATGGACTAAAAGTAGAGCTTTTTCCAGTTCATTTCCACCAAATGTTGGAATATTTGGTTGGTGATCCCCCATTCAAAATATTTTTAATATTTAAAAAAAATATTTTTAAGCGGTTTACAATTTCAGTGGTTCAATTTTAATTTTCAATAATATTATTTGAACTGGTTAACATTCTCATCAAAATCCATAAGAAAATTTCAAAATTATTTTAAACTAAATAGTTACAGAAAATACGCAAAAAAAATACTTTTAAAATATCTCCTAATCTTAAATTTTTCTCTACTTTTATGAATCTTTATATGATTCAATTTGAATCCATTCTCTTTTGATTTGCTGATTGTGAAAACATTGGTGAAATTTTTATTAAACAAGATTAAAGATTTAAAAAATCACTTAGGCTTGAAACCACTTTAACTTTTTTGTGATAACGCTTATGCGTTCTGGAGTTAGAGCGTTTGTCATAATTTAAGCTTAAGGAAAACTAAGAAAATCAAATAGAAATTTAGTCAACATTGCGCATTTTAAGCTTTGAAGTTGCTACTTTGAACCATTTTTCGAACTTTTCATGGACAAAAACTAGAAACGAAGTTATTCTTATTGAAAATTTAGATTTTTGGGCTTCCAAGAAGATAATGTTTTCAAAACACAAAAATTAAAACTTTAAAAACAAAGTCAAACCTATTAAAAATTGTTCAAATCTTCTAGAAAGTTTGATCATAGAATTCGGTAAATTTATTTTCAAAAAATACTGTATAGCTTGGTTAATTTTTTTTTAAATTATAATAAAATGTAAGCTCAATTTATCGGCCTTTTCGGTAAAAGTCATGTTGTTTTAGTAAGAACATTCCAAGATTATGAATATGAAAATTTATTCCATGAGGAACAAATTGATGACATGTGATGAAAATGATTCTTACCAAATTCTACTCGCTAATTTTTAATATAAATTTTTTCATTCCTTTCAATCCGCCTAAATTTTTATAGAATTCAATTGATGATTCAAATGAACGAACTTGTCGAAATTGATTTTTGTTTTAACAATATCACAATTGCAATTTAGTTAAAACATCTTCAAAAGTTCGTTTTAAATCTATTATTCTACAAAATTGGGAAAAGCGATCAAATGGAAAACTTTAAAAAGTTTTCTTTCGCAGAAGTCAAAATGACATACAATCTAGGAAGAAAAACCTTTGTTTCAAATTTGTCTTAAGTGTTTCGAAGTTTTATCAGAAAAGTGCATAATATCTTATTCAATTTCTACATATTTTCAAAAGTTGCAAGATACCAAAAAAATAAATAAAAATTATCTCTCAAATTCCTTGCACCTGATTTAATTGTAAATTTTGTGGCCTTGTGTACTTTATCAAAATCCTTTAAATGTCGAGTTGAGTATTTAGAAAAACAATAACCACAAATTATAGTTGATGTTGAAATGGGTTGGCCTCTTGAAGGATATTTCATATCAGCATTGAATTTGTTATGATATAAAGGTGTTTTAATATTATACAAATGATTTGTAATAACGTAATGAATGAACTTGTTTAGATACATTTCTTAATAAAAACCAATTTCTAAGACAAGGTAAGGATTTATTTTTAAATTGTAAATCAAAAGTGATAGTTGAAAACTAGTTTCAATTCGCAAATGTTATGTACATCCTGTCGCAGAATTAAATGACTTAGGCCTATAGTGATACAGCACTAAAAACCGCCAGAGGCGAGAAAAATTTACGACATGTTTGTTAACACTTAACACCTTTTGGAATGAAGTAATTTCCTGTTAGTATGGTAAATTCTTTTCTTGAACTGAAAAATTTTACTTTGAAAAAATCTCCATGGGGGGGGGGGGTTAAACCCCTAAGACCCCCCCCGTTCGCACGGCCTTGCAGGACATCCCCTCAATGAATTTTATTGCACAAGAATGTTTTAATTTTTTACCATT
This sequence comes from Uranotaenia lowii, assembly GCF_029784155.1. Lineage (NCBI taxonomy): Eukaryota > Metazoa > Arthropoda > Insecta > Diptera > Culicidae > Uranotaenia > Uranotaenia lowii. The sequence continues at coordinate 8,113,444 of NC_073692.1, read as the reverse complement.
TTTTGCAATTGCTCCATCGTTGAACAAAGTATTCACGATTAAATATATATTTATTTTTAAAATATTTTTGAGATTTCTCTCAGTTTTCTTCAACTTCGACTGTTCATCGAATTTCTAGAACCTGTCATCCACCTTTCCATCATTCCATTAATTGATAAACCAATTACAGACCCCGTTCGATTTTGGAAACACGCCCGTACATTTTGTGTTGCCAAAATCGAATGTTGCCAAAATCGAACGGTTTTTTTTCTCAACTTTTTTTTCAAATATATTTACAGAATAACTGTTATTATGATTAAACACGTTATTTTTGGTAAATTTTCGACCATTTGTAGTCATTTTTAAATTTTTTTCATCATGTTTTTGAAGCATTTTCCACTTTTCTTGTTTTAATTATAATGTTAGTTTTCATTTGTCATATTTGTTGTTTTTGTCGTTCTTCATCATTTTTTAGTTGTTTTTGTCATTTTCAGTATTTTGTTTGAATTTGTTTTTTAAATTTTTGGATTTTTCATCTTTTTGTCATTTTTGAGTACTTTTTAATTTTTTAAAAACACTTTCATTTTTATTGTTGCATTTTATCGCCATTTCAGAACATAAAAACGTATTTATGGTGTTTGTCTAAATTAAATTGGTAAAGTTATAACGAAAACCAAAAGGTAATGTTGATTATAAAAACCGTTCGATTTTGGCACATGTGCCAAAATCGGATGTTGCCAAAATCGAATGTTGCCAAAATCGAATGTTGCCAAAAACGAACGGAGTCTGTAGTTTTCATCTTATTCTGTCATCTTCTCATCTTGTCATTTTTTCAATTTCGCATCTTCTCATTTCTCATCTTACCATCTTTTCATCTTCTAATCTTTTCATCTTCTCATCTTCACATCTTCACTTTTTCACATTTTCTCATCTTTCATCTTCTCATCTTCTCATCTCCTCATCTTCTCATCTTCTCATCTTCTCATCTTCTCATCTTCTCATCTTCTCATCTTCTCATCTTCTCATCTTCTCATCTTCTCATCTTCTCATCTTCTCATCTTCTCATCTTCTCATCTTCTCATCTTCTCATCTTCTCATCTTCCCATCTTCTCATCTTCTCATCTTCTCATCTTCTCATCTTCTCATCTTCTCATCTTCTCATCTTCTCATCTTCTCATCTTCTCATCTTCTCATCTTCTCATCTTCTCATCTTCTCATCTTCTCCTCTTCTCATCTTCTCATCTTCTCATCTTCTCATCTTCTCATCTTCTCATCTTCTCATCTTCTCATCTTCTCATCTTCTCATCTTCTCATCTTCTCATCTTCTCATCTTCTCATCTTCTCATCTTCTCATCTTCTCATCTTCTCATCTTCTCATCTTCTCATCTTCTCATCTTCTCATCTTCTCATCTTCTCATCTTCTCATCTTCTCATCTTCTCATCTTCTCATCTTCTCATTTTCTCATCTTCTCATCTTCTCATCTTCTCATCTTCTCATCTACTCATCTTCTCATCTTCTCATCTTCTCATCTTCACATCTTCACATCTTCACATCTTCTCATCTTCTCATCTTCTCATCTTCTCATCTTCTCATCTTCTCATCTTCTCATCTTCTCATCTTCTCATCTTCTCATCTTCTCATCTTCTCATCTTCTCATCTTCTCATCTACTCATCTTCTCATCTTCTCATCTTCTCATCTTCTCATCTTCTCATCTTCTCATCTTCTCATCTTCTCATCTTCTCATCTTCTCATCTTCTCATCTTTTCGTCTTCTCATCTTCTCATCTTCTCATCTTCTCATCTTTCTATCTTCTCATCTTCTCATCTTCTCATCTTCTCATCTTCTCATCTTCTCATCTTCTCATCTTCTCATCTTCTCATCTTCTCATCTTCTCATCTTCTCATCTTCTCATCTTCTCATCTTCTCATCTTCTCATCTTCTCATCTTCACATCTTCACATCTTCTCATCTCCTCATCTTCTCATCTTCTCATCTTCTCATCTTCTCATCTTCTCATCTTCTCATCTTCTCATCTTCTCTTCTTCTCATCTTCACATTTACTCATCTTCTCATCTTCTCATCTATTTCTCTTCTCATTTTTTCATCTTTTCATCTTCTCATCTTCTCATCTTCTCATCTTCTTATCTTCCAATCTTCTAATCGTCTCATCTTCTCATCTTCTCATCTTCTCATTTTGTCATCTTCTCATCTTCTCATCTTCTCACTTTCTCATCTACCTATCTTCACATCATCCCATCTTCTCATCTTTTCATTTCATATTTTTCATTCTCTCATATTCTCATCTTCTCATCTTCTTATCTTCTCGTTTTCTCATGTTCATATCTTCTCATTTTCTCATCTTCATACCTTCTCATCTTCATATCATTTCATCTTCTCATCTTCTCATCTTCTATTACTCTCATCTTCTTATCTCTCAATTTATCATCTAATCATCTTCTCATCTATCATATTCTAATCTGCTCATCTTCTCATCTTCTCATTTTCTCATCTTCTCATTTTCTCATCTTTTCATCTTCGAATCTTCTCATCTTCTTATCTTCTCATCTTCTCATCTCCTCATCTTCTCATTTTCTCCATGACTGACTCAGTATCTGACATCTGAACAATTCCAATATGTCGTCATAGAAATGAATCATAAAGAATAAATTTGTATTATTCAATAACTTACCGCCAATTGAACTCTTGCATAGAAAACTTTAATATAACTTTAATATATATTTCAAACCCTTATTTTACAGCAATTTCTGATGTAATTTATATGTGCATTTCACTTTCTACCAGTCACTTGTTATCAAATCATAATAATAATTCCAACACAACTTTAGAAATAAAACTCGAAAATGTTTCCGAAATTGTACTTCTTAAGGAGAAAAAAAAAGGTTGAAATGGAAAAATTGTCCTCTGAACTCCCAATATAACTGAAAATATTAATAAACGGTATTTCAGAATTTTCAAATTTTGCAGGCTGCTGAAAATTCTCAGATAGAAACTCCCGGATTGCAACCTCAATGAAAGATGAAAGATAATGGAACGAACTCACCAATTGTTGAAGTTTTAACAAGTGTGTCCTCTTGTAGCGAATCATTCAAGGATGTCACAAGAGGAAAGAAATCGACGGAGAATCGGACCGGGCACAAGCAACTAAACATGCAGTTATTGATCACCATGCATTATCCACTTATTTAATAAAAATCACAAATTTACTATAAGAAAGTATTTAAAATTCAAAAGTTTAATTTTCACCGCGAAGCAGCAAAAACAAAACACGTGCGATATCAACAAACCATCGCCTACTTCTCTCGTTTCAGTTTCGAATTCAAATTTTTATAACAAATCTTGGTCTAGTGAATATAAGTACCTACTTTGATTTCCTCCGGCTAAGAATATTTTAAAATCTTCTCATTTTCTTGGAATCCACGTACTTACTTAGAAAGACCCCATTCAACTGAAGTTGTAAACTTTCATTAAATTTCTGAAAAGTGTCTGTCCAGCGTGAAAGATTTACGAATCCTTGCCATCGTCAATTTATGTGGAAGACAAGAAACCTTACATTGTTAAGCTTTTTCCCGGGATTTTCTGTTGATTCCACTTATCTACAAGACAGCAACTCTCATATTTTCTATCTAGCAAATGGCTTAAGCCACAAGTTGAACTGAAGGAGGGTTTGGGGGAAAAGGCGATATTGAATATTTTTATGCTAAACAGGTCCTGTCAAAGATGTTGAAATTTTCACGAAAGCCAGAAGTGGAAATCTATATCCCCTTTTCTTGCATCGGAATTTCCCCAACGCAGCAAGAAGAAAAAAATAGAAATCCTCCCTCGAAAGTTGGTCCAGAGAATCGTGGTCCGTGTAACTGAGAAGATGATACGCGGAACAACGGCGCGAGGAAAATAACCCCCGGAAGCTAGAAATTGAGAAGTTGAATTTTTCCAACTTTATACCCTACCTGTCAGATACATATCGTACGCTCGGCTTATTGGGGGTTCCCTTTTTGCTCGCCAAGCCACGCCGATTGAATAGAAGACAGCTAGCTAAGAAGAATAACAAAAAATAAAAAAATAAAACCAAACCGTCGTGGAGGAGGACCGAAGCTTTTCTTTTCAACTCGGATGAGCAGGGCCAGAGATTGTACATGAAATATTACTTTAGCAAATGTATTTTTCTTTCTGACGATTGCGTAAAGGCGGAAGGCGGCCGCTTTCCTTTCTTGTTTGTGCTTTCATCCAACAGCAGCCGCCAACGTTCTGGAGATGTCGATCAGCGTGTTGTTTCAAAAAATATTTTCAATAACCGAAAAAATCAGCTCCATAGGACCGGTAAATGCGTGGTTTCTCTCGGCCGCCCGGTGGCAGTTCCCGGTACAAAGCATTAAATTCGGAATAAATCATTCCTTTCACAATCTTTTCTGGCAGATTTTGGGAAAAACTCTTTATAAATTATCTGGAAAAACGAAAATGGATAGGTTTGAATCATAACTTTTCTAATACTTTTTCAGATGAGGACCAAAGAAATGGAAAAAAATTGCAAAATATCAATAGAACCGCTTATGTATCTCTACAAAATCAGATTATTTCCAAAAAATTGCTGCATAAATAAAAGTGAAAGATTCTACGAAATAAAGAGTATTCTTTCAGGCTTAAAAGGGTTTCGTGCGAGATTTTCCACTAATTTTACATTTGAAAGTATAACATTAAATTGGCATTGCGGAAATTAATTGTACGGTAAAAATTTAAGAGTTTGTAAGAGTTTTGGCTGGATAGATGAGTGCGAGTGCGCTTCGAAGAAGAAGTGAAAAGCGGTGAAAGAGTAAGCAAAGAGCATTTTGTAAAGAAAGTTTCATTAAAACCAAAATATCCCTGAGAAAAAAGAACAAAAAATTAAAACCAAAATTTTGACGAAGTCGTGATCCACAACATGACATCGAAAATTATTTTGGTGGCTTATTATGCATTTTTGTCATTTTTGTCATTTCTGTCATTTTTGTCATTTTTGTCATTTTTGTCATTTTTGTCATTTTTGTCATTTTTGTCATTTTTGTCATTTTTGTCATTTTTGTCATTTTTGTCATTTTTGTCATTTTTGTCATTTTTGTCATTTTTGTCATTTTTGTCATTTTTGTCATTTTTGTCATTTTTGTCATTTTTGTAATTTTTGTAATTTTTGTCATTTTTGTCATTTTTGTCATTTTTGTCATTTTTGTCATTTTTGTCATTTTTGTCATTTTTGTCATTTTTGTCATTTTTGTCATTTTTGTCATTTTTGTCATTTTTGTCATTTTTGTCATTTTTGTCATTTTTGTCATTTTTGTCATTTTTGTCATTTTTGTCATTTTTGTCATTTTTGTCATTTTTGTCATTTTTGTCATTTTTGTCATTTTTGTCATTTTTGTCATTTTTGTCATTTTTGTCATTTTTGTCATTTTTGTCATTTTTGTCATTTTTGTCATTTTTGTCATTTTTGTCATTTTTGTCATTTTTGTCATTTTTGTCATTTTTGTCATTTTTGTCATTTTTGTCATTTTTGTCATTTTTGTCATTTTTGTCATTTTTGTCATTTTTGTCATTTTTGTCATTTTTGTCATTTTTGTCATTTTTGTCATTTTTGTCATTTTTGTCATTTTTGTCATTTTAGTCATTTTAGTCATTTTCGTCATTTTTTCATTTCTGTCATTTTTGTCATTTTTGTCATTTTTGTCATTTTTGTCATTTTTGTCATTTTTGTCATTTTTGTCATTTTTGTCATTTTTGTCATTTTTGTCATTTTTGTCATTTTTGTCATTTTTGTCATTTTTGTCATTTTTGTCATTTTTGTCATTTTTGTCATTTTTGTCATTTTTGTCATTTTTGTCATTTTTGTCATTTTTGTCATTTTTGTCATTTTTGTCATTTTTGTCATTTTTGTCATTTTTGTCATTTTTGTCATTTTTGTCATTTTTGTCATTTTTGTCATTTTTGTCATTTTTGTCATTTTTGTCATTTTTGTCATTTTTGTCATTTTTGTCATTTTTGTCATTTTTGTCATTTTTGTCATTTTTGTCATTTTTGTCATTTTTGTCATTTTTGTCATTTTTGTCATTTTTGTCATTTTTGTCATTTTTGTCATTTTTGTCATTTTTGTCATTTTTGTCATTTTTGTCATTTTTGTCATTTTTGTCATTTTTGTCATTTTTGTCATTTTTGTCATTTTTGTCATTTTTGTCATTTTTGTCATTTTTGTCATTTTTGTCATTTTTGTCATTTTTGTCATTTTTGTCATTTTTGTCATTTTTGTCATTTTTGTCATTTTTGTCATTTTTGTCATTTTTGTCATTTTTGTCATTTTTGTCATTTTTGTCATTTTTGTCATTTTGTCATTTTTGTCATTTTTGTCATTTTTGTCATTTTTGTCATTTTTGTCATTTTTGTCATTTTTGTCATTTTTGTCATTTTTGTCATTTTTGTCATTTTTGTCATTTTTGTCATTTTTGTCATTTTTGTCATTTTTGTCATTTTTGTCATTTTTGTCATTTTTGTCATTTTTGTCATTTTTGTCATTTTTGTCATTTTTGTCATTTTTGTCATTTTTGTCATTTTTGTCATTTTTGTCATTTTTGTCATTTTTGTCATTTTTGTCATTTTTGTCATTTTTGTCATTTTTGTCATTTTTGTCATTTTTGTCATTTTTGTCATTTTTGTCATTTTTGTCATTTTTGTCATTTTTGTCATTTTTGTCATTTTTGTCATTTTTGTCATTTTTGTCATTTTTGTCATTTTTGTCATTTTTGTCATTTTTGTCATTTTTGTCATTTTTGTCATTTTTGTCATTTTTGTCATTTTTGTCATTTTTGTCATTTTTGTCATTTTTGTCATTTTTGTCATTTTTGTCATTTTTGTCATTTTTGTCATTTTTGTCATTTTTGTCATTTTTGTCATTTTTGTCATTTTTGTCATTTTTGTCATTTTTGTCATTTTTGTCATTTTTGTCATTTTTGTCATTTTTGTCATTTTTGTCATTTTTGTCATTTTTGTCATTTTTGTCATTTTTGTCATTTTTGTCATTTTTGTCATTTTTGTCATTTTTGTCATTTTTGTCATTTTTGTCATTTTTGTCATTTTTGTCATTTTTGTCATTTTTGTCATTTTTTGTCATTTTTGTCATTTTTGTCATTTTTGTCATTTTTGTCATTTTTGTCATTTTTGTCATTTTTGTCATTTTTGTCATTTTTGTCATTTTTGTCATTTTTGTCATTTTTGTCATTTTTGTCATTTTTGTCATTTTTGTCATTTTTGTCATTTTTGTCATTTTTGTCATTTTTGTCATTTTTGTCATTTTTGTCATTTTTGTCATTTTGTCATTTTTGTCATTTTTGTCATTTTTGTCATTTTTGTCATTTTTGTCATTTTTGTCATTTTTGTCATTTTTGTCATTTTTGTCATTTTTGTCATTTTTGTCATTTTTGTCATTTTTGTCATTTTTGTCATTTTTTGTCATTTTTGTCATTTTTGTCATTTTTGTCATTTTTGTCATTTTTGTCATTTTTGTCATTTTTGTCATTTTTGTCATTTTTGTCATTTTTGTCATTTTTGTCATTTTTGTCATTTTTGTCATTTTTGTCATTTTTGTCATTTTTGTCATTTTTGTCATTTTTGTCATTTTTGTCATTTTTGTCATTTTTGTCATTTTTGTCATTTTTGTCATTTTTGTCATTTTTGTCATTTTTGTCATTTTTGTCATTTTTGTCATTTTTGTCATTTTTGTCATTTTTGTCATTTTTTGTCATTTTTGTCATTTTTTGTCATTTTTGTCATTTTTGTCATTTTTGTCATTTTTGTCATTTTTGTCATTTTTGTCATTTTTTGTCATTTTTGTCATTTTTGTCATTTTTGTCATTTTGTCATTTTTGTCATTTTTGTCATTTTTGTCATTTTTGTCATTTTTGTCACTTTTTGTCATTTTTGTCATTTTTGTCATTTTTGTCATTTTTGTCATTTTTGTCATTTTTGTCATTTTTGTCATTTTTGTCATTTTTGTCATTTTTGTCATTTTTGTCATTTTTGTCATTTTTGTCATTTTTGTCATTTTTGTCATTTTTGTCATTTTTGTCATTTTTGTCATTTTTGTCATTTTTGTCATTTTTGTCATTTTTGTCATTTTTTGTCATTTTTGTCATTTTTGTCATTTTTGTCATTTTTGTCATTTTTGTCATTTTTGTCATTTTTGTCATTTTTGTCATTTTTGTCATTTTTGTCATTTTTGTCATTTTTGTCATTTTGTCATTTTTGTCATTTTTGTCATTTTTTGTCATTTTTTGTCATTTTTGTCATTTTTGTCATTTTTGTCATTTTTGTCATTTTTGTCATTTTTGTCATTTTTGTCATTTTTGTCATTTTTGTCATTTTTGTGTCATTTTTTGTCATTTTTGTCATTTTTGTCATTTTTGTCATTTTTGTCATTTTTGTCATTTTTGTCATTTTTGTCATTTTTGTCATTTTTGTCATTTTTGTCATTTTTGTCATTTTTGTCATTTTTGTCATTTTTGTCATTTTTGTCATTTTTGTCATTTTTGTCATTTTTGTCATTTTTGTCATTTTTGTCATTTTTGTCATTTTTGTCATTTTTGTCATTTTTGTCATTTTTGTCATTTTTGTCATTTTTGTCATTTTTGTCATTTTTGTCATTTTTGTCATTTTTGTCATTTTTGTCATTTTTGTCATTTTTGTCATTTTTGTCATTTTTGTCATTTTTGTCATTTTTGTCATTTTTGTCATTTTTGTCATTTTTGTCATTTTTGTCATTTTTGTCATTTTTGTCATTTTTGTCATTTTTGTCATTTTTGTCATTTTTGTCATTTTTGTCATTTTTGTCATTTTTGTCATTTTTGTCATTTTTGTCATTTTTGTCATTTTTGTCATTTTTGTCATTTTTGTCATTTTTGTCATTTTTGTCATTTTTGTCATTTTTGTCATTTTTGTCATTTTTGTCATTTTTGTCATTTTTGTCATTTTTGTCATTTTTGTCATTTTTGTCATTTTTGTCATTTTTGTCATTTTTGTCATTTTTGTCATTTTTGTCATTTTTGTCATTTTTGTCATTTTTGTCATTTTTGTCATTTTTGTA